>NC_142011.1:206748162-206935662 GCF_049901735.1 Notechis scutatus
GGTGTTGTGGCTCGGAGGTTTGAGCCTGCTCTGTTAGAAGACACAGGCTCGAGTGATGAGGAAGAGGAGGATTTGGCCTTGAGGTTTGAGCCTGCTTTGCTGGAAGATTCGGAATCATCTTCCTCCCCAGGACCTTCCTCCCTGGTTGTGCCTCAGGTGTCGGCAGATAATCAGGAGAAAGTGCCGGAGTCCTTGGCTGAGGATCAAGCCGAGGAATGCTGGTTTGATGCAAGGCAAAGACGCAGGCAGAAGCGGGAAATGCAACGTAAAAGGAAAGGTCAAATCAGGGACTGACTTGAGAGACTGACACGCCCCTCAGGAAATAAAAGAGGGCGTGTTAGCTCTGAATCCTCATTCGGGACAATTTGTTTATTCGGAATAGCAGCTTGACAAATTCTCTGTGCGCAGTTTGCCTTTTGATTTATGGTCTTGTTTGTTATCGGACTTGGCAGGCAGCTTCTGGAAGACTGCCAAGGACTTCTCCAGTCAAAGGAATTTAACTCTATCGTTCCTGGTTCTTTCTGTTTATTTATATTCCTTTGGAGGCTTGGACTCTCACTTCGTGGTCACAGGTGAGACAGAACAACCAGGTATCTCTTAT
The DNA here is from genome assembly GCF_049901735.1 of Notechis scutatus. Lineage (NCBI taxonomy): Eukaryota > Metazoa > Chordata > Lepidosauria > Squamata > Elapidae > Notechis > Notechis scutatus. Next base: position 206,748,764 of record NC_142011.1, read on the forward strand.
GTAATGAAGAGAAGGAACATGATAGCATTCTCCTAATATTTGAGTGGCTGTCACCGAGAGGAGGGAGTCAACTTAATTCTCCAAAGCACCTGACGGCAGGACAAGAGTCAATGGATGGAAACTAATCATGGAGAGAAGCAATTTGGGGGATAAAAGAGGCTCAAACACACCCACCCCATCTTAAGTAATTCACTCAGAAACGAGAGCTTATTCAATATCCATGATTCTGTATCCTGACCTCATATTTATTGACACTAAACCACATTAAACTAGCATCATATGACCCTTGATTTCCTGGTTAGGCTTTGTTGATGGGGTCTGGGCATAACCCAAGTTTGAACATAATCTGACTTAAGATACAGAATTCCTACCAAACACATTGGTTGAACTGATCTAGTTAAAGCAAGAAAGAAGATCAAATATTCTGGGCACAAACGACGGTTTGTAAAGAAGAGCTGTAAACAGAAACCAGCTGCACTTGGGTAATGTTTGAACTGATCATGGGATCAGTATCTGCCTAGGGTCTTATCAACCCTGACACTTTAAAATCATGTTGAAAAGCCTTAAAGAGCCTTCCCGAAGCTACATAATTACCCAAAAGAAGAGAACATTGGCAGCTCAAGGTTGAACTGTGGGGTCCTTGGTGCTCTCTGAGCTTATTTGCTTGCAGATGTTTCATAACCCAACTAGATAACATCATCAGTGCTAGGGAGTGAGGTTTGTAGAGAGGAGGAGGAGGAGGACAGTGCGATCCTTGGCACTCTCTTGCTTGCTTGGTTTCTTGCAGACATTTAATTACCAAACTAGGTAACATCATCAGTGCTAGAAAATGTAGAATCTGCTCCCTGTTTATATACAGCTCTTGGCTTGACAGTGTTGGTGGGGAGGTAATCTCTTAGGTAGTGTCTTGATTACTATATTATTATATTGTTTTCTGCTTGATTGTTTGTCTGCTTCATTGTCTCTCTCCTTGGTAATTCCTTGATTAGGGTATTGTTTTCTGCTTGATTGTTTGCCTGGTATTAATCTCTGCTTATCTGCATGTTCATTGCTGATGAGGATGTATTCTGTTTTTTTCTCTTCCCTGCTTAGCTTTTTATTGTCTTTTTTGAATGATGTGTAAATGTGGCTAATCTCCATGTGTCTATTGATGTGTCATTTGTCTGGGCTTATTTTTTTTTTTTTTTTTTAAATTATTTTTTTTTTAATTAAAAGGGGATTTTTTTTTTTTTATAAAAAAAAATTTAATAAAAAATTTAAAAAAAAATAAAAGTGGAAACTTGGGGTTGTCCAAGCCTTCTTAGTCAGAAAACTTCCCACTTCACAAATAGTGTCCAACATCTTTTTAAAATTTTTTTTTTTTTTTTTTTTTTTTTTTTTTTTTTATAATTGTTTGAAGATAATGAGCTCAGTTACAAAGTTGTAATAATGAATGGTCTAAGAAAGAGAATAAGAGACATGGCGGGACGGTTCCAAATGGAAACTGAGGGGAGGGAGACGCTAGGTTAAAGTTTTGGGGTTTGGGAAGATACAGAATCAGGTAGAATTTTCCAGATAATCATTTAGAATAGAATGAACAGAGTTGGAAGGGACCTTGGGGGTCTTCTAGTCCAAATCCCTTCTTAGTCAGGAAAACTTACACCACTTCAGACAAATGGTTGTCCAACATCTTTTTAAAAACTTCCAGTGTTGGAGCATCCACAACTTCCAGAGCATGTTGTTTATTTATTTATAAATGAATTATAGATATTGTAGATAGATAGATAGATAGATAGATAGATAGATAGATAGATAGATAGATAGATAGATAGATAGATAGATAGATAGATAGATAGATAGATAGATAGAAAGATAGAGATAGATAGATAGATAGATAGATAGATAGAATGATAGATAGATAGATAGATAGATAGATAGATAGATAGATAGATAGATAGATAGAGATAGAGAGATAGATAATAGATAGATAGAGATAGATAGATGAGAGAGATAGAGATAGAGATAGAGATAGAGATAGAGATAGAGATAGAGAGAGAGAGAGAGAGAGAGAGAGAGAGAGAGAGAGAGAGAGAGAGAGAGATAGATAGATAGATAGATAGATAGATGTGTGTAGGTAGTCAGGAACACACCATCCCTGGGCCGTGATCGAATAGTGAGTTACAGGGTTGGAGAAAGACCTTCTCCGCAGAAAACTCACCAAGAAAATTCTATAGAACATAGAATAACAGAGTTGGAAGAGACCTCAGAGGTCTTCTAGTCCAACCCTCTACTCAAGCAGGAGACCATGTATCATTTCAGAGACATGGTTATCCACCTCTTTTTGAAAGCTTCCAGTGATAGAGCTCCCACAAGGCAAGTTATTCCATTAGTTAATTGCCATCACGGTTAGGAAATTTCTCCTTAATTCTAGGTTGCTTCTCTCCTTGGTGAGTTTCCACCCTTTGCTTCTTGTCTTGCCTTTTGGTGCTTTGGGAAATAGTTTGACTCCCCTTGTCTTTGTAGGAGCCCCTCAAATATTAGAAGACTGCTATCATGTCCCCACTAGTCTTGTTTTTCATTAGACTAGACATCCCCAATTCCTGTAACCATTCTTCGTATGTTTTAGCCTCCATCCCTCTAATAATTTTTGTGGTTCTTCTCTGCATTATGGAAAAGGTCTTAAGGTTGGTTAGGTCCTGTTATCTGCTGCAGTGATCCAAAATTATTCAGGGGTGTCCCTGTATAGAATGGAATGGAATGGAATGGGAATGGAATAGATAGAATGAATATAGAATGGAATGGAATGGAATGGAATAGAATAGAATAGAATAGAATAGAATAGAATAGAATGAATAGAATGGAATGGAATAGGAATGGAATGGAATAGGAGGATAGGAATGAATAGAATAGAATAGAATAGAATATAGAATGGAATGAATAGAATATAGAATGGAATGGAATGGAATAGGATAGGATAGAATAGAATAGAATAGAATAGAGATAGGATAAAATAGAATAGAATAGAATAGAATAGAATAGAATAGAATAGAATAGAATAGAATAGAATAGAATAGAATAGTTGGAATAGAATAGGGACCTTGGAAGGGAGGTCTTCTAGTCCAACCCCTGTTTAGGCAGGAAACCCTATACCATTTCAGACAAATGGTTATCCAATCTCTTCTTAAAAACTTCTAGTGTTGGAGCATTCACAATTTCTGGGGGAAAATTGTTCTACTGATTAATTGTTCTCACTGTCAGGAAATTTCTTCTTAATTCTAGGTTGCTTCTCTCTTCAATTAGTTTCCATCCTTTGCTTCTTGTCCTACCTTCAGGTGCTTTGGAGAATAGCTTGACTCCCTCTTCTTTGTGGCAGCTCCTGAGATATTGAAACACTGCTATCATGTCACCCCCAGTCCTTCTTTTCATCAAACTAGGTCTCCCTGAAGTTCTAATTCAGGAACTCTAAACTCATATCCAGAATGCATTGCTATATTTTGGGAGAAAGGTTTATGAGATCAAAAGCCTCCTGGCCTCCTGTTTTCCACCAAAACTGAAGTACCATCACTACTTTGAAAAACCTGGGGGGGGGGGGAGTCCCCAATTTTGGGGGTGGGTGAGTGGAAGAAGAATAAAGGACCATTTTCAGATGAGAGATAACTTGAATTTCCAGTTGTCGTGGTTACAGAGTCATCCTGACTCTAGCCGTAAGAGCATGGGATTTCTTGGGCTCCAAAGCTGCCATTATAGCATTTTAACGTGTTCCTCCCAGATTGCAAAGAAACTGGGAAAAGAGAAAGGAAAATAATGGCATTTTTCATCATCCGCTTTGTCATTCTCCATCACACCCTCACAAAAAGTTTTTCATCCACAAACCACAATAAATACTTTTTATGACCTTTATTAAAAATGACCCTGTAGGTGTTTCATATAGCGAATCACAGAATAAGAAAGTTGGAAGGGACCTTTGAGGTCTTCTAGTCCAACCCCCTGCTATGGCAGGAAACCCTATACCATTTCCAACAAATGGTTGTCCAATCTCAGTGACAGAATATATTATTCTTATCTTTCTATAGTCTAGAACCAGGTTTTCTCAACCTTGAACACTTTAAGATGGGTGAACTTCAATGCCTAGAATTCCCCAGCCAGCATGCCACCCATTTTAAAATGGCCAAGGTTGAGAATCATTTATTTAGGTTTTATGGGGAAAAATGGAAATCTTTTGGCTTATGTATAACAATGTCTGCTCCAGTCTTCTACTCTACATCTAGTGACAAAAGGTCTTGAAATAATAGTTATTCCAGAAGCAGAAGGTCACTCCATTCCTTGGGTTCTTCAGAAAACTCATAGCCAAACAGGAGATCTAGTAGAAGTCTTGGTCTAGATCGGGGGTCTTCAAGCTTGATAGCTTGAAAACTTGTGGACTTCAACTCCCAGAATTCCTCTTCAAGTCATGTTAGCTCAGGAATTCTGGGAGTTGATGTCCACAAGTCTTAAAATTGCCAAATTTGAAGACCCTTGGTCTAGATTTAATAAAGTGTGAATGGAGAGAAACAAATTTAGGTTTCATCACTGCAGTCTTCTGCAGTCTTCTGATTCTAAGCTTGGGCTTGGGATGCGTTAGGTCAAGGGTCTTCAAACTTGGCAAGTTTAAGACTTGTGGACTTCAACACCCAGAATTCCCGAGCTAACATGACTGGAGGAGGAATTCTGGGAGTTGAAGCCCACAAGTCTTAAAGCTGTCAAGTTTGAAAGACTCCTGTGTTATGATCTTCAACCTTGAGGTTCTCCTAGTAACTGTGGCTTTGTTAACAGAGCCACTAACAAAGGTCATTCATCCTATAGTCATCTCATATTCACTCAATACTGGGCTGCCTCTGAAGACTATTCAGAAGTTACAACTGTACCAAATGTCACTGCCAACCCAATAACAGGTCATATTTAGTACAGTCATGCCACCAGCTGCACTAATTACTAGTTTGCTTCTAGATGCAGTTTAAGATGTTGGGTTTCACTTATGATGTTTAGATGGTTCAGAAAGGGGCACCTGAAGACAAGACAAAAAAGCATCAGGGGAAAACCTATCAGAGAAATCTTCAATGTGAAACTAAGGAGAAATTTCCTGACACTTAGAACAATTGATCAGCTTGAATGGCTTGCCTGCAGAAGTTGTGGGTGGTCCATCATTGGAGGTTTTAAAGAAGATATTGGACAGCCATTTGCCTGACCTAGTATAATTGTAGACTAGTTCTTTCCTTGATAAGCTTTTATCCATTGCTTCTTGTCCTGCCTTCAGGTGCTTTGGATAATAGCTTGACTTCCTCTTCTTTGTTGCAATCCCTGAGATATTGGAAGACTGCTACCATATCACCCCTAATCCTTCTTTTCATCAAACTAGACATACACAATTCCAGCAACCATTCTTTATATGTTTTAGCCTCCAGTCCCCTAATCCTCTTTGTTGTTCTTTCTGCACTCTTTCTAGGTTGCTTCTCTCCTTGATTAGTGTCCATCCATTGCTTCTTGTCATGCCTTCAGATGCTTTGACAAATAGGTTGACCCCCCTCTACTTACGTATTGGAAGACTGCTATCACGTCACTGTTTCTCTTCATTAGACTAGACATACCCAGTTGCCACAACTGTTCTTCATATGCTTTCATCTCAAATCAAATCAAAAGCAGGGGATTATTATTATTGTTTTTTAAAAAGGCAGCAAAACAGCCTTAACTGCATGATGTCCCTTCCTCCCCATGCTATGAACGTAGATTTCATTATTACTTTTATTCTAAAGTATCAGAGAGGAACCTCTTATTGCTTTTGGATTACCATATTAATTCCCTGTCTTTTAATTCTCTTTATTTGAGGCTGGCTCTATGTTTGATGCATCCAACTTAGAATAACAGAGTTGGAAGGGATCTTGGAGGTCTTCTAGTCCAACCCCCTGCTTAGGCAGGAAACCCTACACCACTTCAGACAAATGCTTGTCCAATCTCTTCTTCAAAACTTGCCATTAAACAACTTGTCACGGCCAACTCCTGGGGGAAAAAAGTTACACTGATATCAAAGAAATGGTGGAACAGAATCATGTTCTGGGACAAAATTAAATGTGAATGGCAAACATTAAAATATGTTTTTAAAATTTATTTTAAATAACTAAAATAGAATTGTTAAGCCTGGATTCCCCAACGGGTGTTAAGGAAAACAAACTAAACAGAACGTGCAGCGAAGTCAGATAGGAAGACAGGTAAATGTGTGAGATAAGTTTTCTAGTTAACACGCAGTAAAAATACAGATACGCTTGTGCTATCAAAAATATTGTTTATTCCATTTAAGAATTATAGCATAGTCAAAATAAACGGTCCATTAGTCATATATCAATTTCAGTCAAGTCTTGTCGGGGATATTCTATTTGCAAAGTCCGTGTTGAATAGCCAATGTCAGTTCACTTACAATAAATCAGTCCAATCTTTATCTTCTCTCCCTTGAGAAATATCAACACTCCTTTTTCTCTCCCCGTTCCAGCAAGAACGTAGTCATCAATCCATCCAGTAATTAGGGATCTTCAATCCAGAGAGAGCGAGCTGCAATTGCCTCGCTTCTTATATAGTGCTTTTACAACCACACCCTTAATTACATTCTTGCTGTTAAAGTTACACACACTTTAACTAACAAACCATGATACCTTATTTATTATTTTTACCCAAACCAGTTAGGGTAAACAATGTTATCCCTAACAAGAATTGTTAAATTGTCCTGTAGTGAATTGGACAAAGTGACTTGGTTGTGACAAGTTGTCCCGTTCCCATTGAGGTTGCATTTGGTCTAGTTGTCTAACAAGAATGGCCCCAGAACTACCCCATCAAGTAGCTAAAAGATTATAAATAAACCAAAAGCAATAAGAGGTTCCTCTCTGATACTTTAGAATAAAAGTGGTTCGGTTTTGCTCTGAGGGTTGAAAGAGGCAAAATGGGATTAATATGTCTGAATGACAAACGTTTTGCAAAATGGTATTCCGTCAATTCCTTTATTCCACTTTGCTCTTACAGCCGTTCATATATACTTGCTTTTCCCTTGCATGTTTAGTGCATATTGATTTTTCAATAAAGCTCAAAGTGGTTTTTATAAATCTCCATTTGTTGTCAGTGTTTCAAGATCACTTTCAATCAAAAATCTGTCCGGCAACACATTCACAACTCCATAAAGTGTTATAAAAAGAAGAAGAAAATGGCATTTTTCACCCCACCTGGGCCTATTTCATCCTTTCCAATATGCCCTGGATTGGAATTGCAAACATACCTAGAATTAAGGTAGGGCCAGGAACTTGGTTGACTGAGAGGGAGTCCTGGTGGATGTTCACTTAAACATGAGCCAGCCAGCCGTGTGCGACAACAGCCCAAAATGCCAATACAATCCTTGGTTGTATAAACAGAGCCATAGAACCAAAATCACGTGAAGAATTAATACTGCTTTATAAAGCCTTACTAAGACCACACCTGGAATTCTGCATCCAGTTTTGGTCACCACGTTACAAAAAAGATATTGAGACTTTGGAAAACATGCAAAGAAGAGCAACTAGAATGATTCAAGGCCTGGAGACTAAAACATACGAAGAACGGTTGTAGGATTTGGGTTTGGCCAGCCTAGAGAAAAGAAGGACTAGGGGGGACACGATAGCAGTGTTTCAGTATTTGAAGGGCTGCCACAAAGAAGAAGGGAATCAAATTATTTTCCAAAGCACCAGAAGGCAAAACAAGAAACAATGGATGAAAATTAATCAAGAACAGAAGAAATCTGGAATTGAGGCAAAACTTCCTAACAGGGAAGTCAATTAACCAGTGGAACAGCTTCAGATGTTGCAGGTGCTTCATCCCTGGAGGTTTTTAAGAAGACTGGACAGGCACTTGTCTGAAATGGTATAGAATTTCCTGCTTGAGCAGTGGGCTGGACTAGAAGACCTCCAGGGTTCCTTCCAGCTCTATTCTGATTGACTGGGCGTAATGAACCAAGAATTGAAATTGAGGAAGTGCCCTACTTAAATTATTTCGTCCTGCTATACTGCATCTTCTATCTATAAGGACTCACATACTCAATTTGTAACATCAAATCTACAGAAAATACTGGTCTTTTTTTTAATGTGCAACTGTTCTTATTGGATGAGAACACATTAATTTCTTTGAATCTGGCCAAATTTTGTTATGCTGTATGGTAGAGAATTCTAGATAGATTAGATAGATAGATAGATAGATAGATAGATAGATAGATAGATAGATAGATAGATAGATAGATAGATAGATAGATAGATAGATAGATAGATAGACAGAGTGACAGACTGACTGACTGACTGACTGACAGAAAGGGATGGATAGATGGGTGGGTAGGTGGGTGAGTGAATGGATGAACGGATGGATGGATTGATAGATAGATAGATAGATAGATAGATAGACAGACAGACAGACAGACAGACAGACAGAGTGACTGACTGACAGAAAGGGATGGATAGATGGATGGGTAGGTGGGTGAGTGAATGGATGGATGGATGGATAGATAGATAGATAGATGATAGATAGATAGATAGATAGATAGATAGATGGATAGATAGATAGATAGATAGATAGATAGATAGATAGATAGATAGATAGATAGACAGACAGACAAACAGCAATATGAATGGATGGAGACAGACAGACAGACAGAGGACTGGACTGACTGACTGACAGAATAATAGATAGATAGATGGATGGGATGATAGATAGTAGGGTGAGATGAGATGGATGGATGATGATGATAGATAGATAGATAGATAGATAGATAGATAGATAGATAGAGATAGATAGATAGATAGATAGATAGATAGATAGATAGATAGATAGATAGATAGATAGATAGATAGATAGATAGATAGACAGACAGACAGACAGACGCAAGTGACTGACTGCGAAGGGTGGTAGTGGTGGGGGTGGGTGATGAAATGGATGGATAAATGGATTGTAGATAGATGGATAGATGGATGGATGGATGGATGGATGGATGGATGGATGGATGGATGGATTGTAGATGGATGGATGGGTAAGTGGGTGAGTTGATGGATGGATGGATAGATAGATAGATAGATAGATAGATAGATAGATAGATAGATAGATAGATAGATAGATAGATAGATAGATAGAGAAACAGACAGAGTGACATGAATGGATGGATAAATGGATTGTAGATAGATGTATAGATGGATGGATGGATGGATGGATGGATGGATGGATGGATGGATGGATGGATGGATTGTAGATGGATGGACGGGTAAGTGGGTGAGTTGATGGATGGATGGATTGTAGATAGATAGATAGATAGATAGATAGATAGATAGATAGATAGATAGATAGATAGATAGACAGACTGACAGACAGAGTGACTGACTGACAGAAAGGGATGGATAGATGGATGGGTAGGTGGGTGAGTGAATGGATGGATGGATGGATGGATTGATAGATAGATAGATAGATAGATAGATAGATAGATAGATAGATAGATAGATAGATAGATGATAGATAGATAGATAGATAGATAGATAGATAGATAGATAGATAGATAGATAGATAGATAGACAGAGTGACTGACTGACTGACAGAAAGGGATGGATAGATGGATGGGTAGGTGGGTGAGTAAATGGATGGATGGATTGTAGATAGATGATAGATAGATAGATAGATAGATAGATAGATAGATAGATGATAGATAGATAGATAGATGATAGATAGATAGATAGATAGATAGATAGATAGACAGACAGACAGACAAACAGCAATGGGTACATGAATGGATGGATAAATGGATTGTAGATAGATGGATAGATGGATGGATGGATGGATGGAGATGGATGGATGGGTAAGTGGGTGAGTTGATGGATGGATGGATTGTAGATAGATAGATAATAGATAGATAGATAGATAGATAGATAGATAGATAGATAGATAGATAGATAGATAGATGATTGATGAGAGACAGAGATACAGACAGAGAGTCCTGGAGTCTCTTATAGCTGATGGCTACAAACTGGCCAGCCATCTTCTAGATCAAGGGTCTCCAAACTTAGCAACTTGAAAAGCTTGCAAACTGCAGCTCCCGGAATTCCACAGCCAAGGAAAGTGAAGTGCTGGCCAATTCTGGAAGTCCACCAGTCTTCAAGTGGCCAAGTTTGGAGACTCCCTGTTCTAGATCAGAGATTTCAAAGGGTTCCCTCACCCCCACAAACAGCCTTTGCAACTGGCAAAGCCAGAGATTTACCGAGAGCTGCGTAGACTTAACAAGAAAGAGAGTGAGAAATCACCCACACGGAGACAAAAATGTGTTGTTTTTCTACTGCGGGCTCTTCAAACAGGAGCCAACAATAGCATCCAGATGATCTTCTATTTTGATCATCTTCTGAACCGAAACAGCCCCTCCTGCCGGGGAAGATTTGGGAATGCTTGATCTGCCAAAGGCATATGCTTTGCTTCGTATTTTCTTTTCCCAAACTTCAACTAACGTTTGTTTTTTGAATTATTCATGACTCACCCAAACCTTCGCTTTTGGCAAGTTCTTGTAAGCGAAGCATTTTTTTTTTTTAAATATTAGAAGTTCCCCCTGTTCTTTTCTTGTGTTAAAAAAAGCCAGTTGGGCAAAAAAAATGAAATACTAAGAATATGTTAGACTGAAGATCACGGAATCAGAATAGAGCAGGAAGGGAGCTTGGAGGTCTTCTAGTCCACCCCCTTGCTCAAGCAGGAGATCCTATACGATTTCAGACAAGGGCATGTCCAGCCTTTCCTTAAAAGCCTCCAGTGATGGGAGCACCCACAACTTCTGAAGGCAGGCTGGTTAATTGTCCTTCCTGCTAGAAAGTTTCTCTTTAATTCCAGGTTGCTTCTCTCCTTGATTAGTTTCTATCCATTGTTTCTTGTCTTGCCTTCTAGTGTTTGGAAACGAATTTGACCCCCTGCTCTTGGTGGCAACCCCACAAAGAGAGGAGAGGACAGAGGAGGTGAAGGGAAACAGAAGGGAAGGGAGGGGAGGGGAGAGAGAGGTGATGGAAAGGGGAGGAAAGGGGAGGAGAGAGAAGAGAGAAAGAGAAGAGAGAGAGAAGAGAAGAGAAAGAGAGAAGAGAGAGAAAAGGGAAAGGGAATGAGGGGAAGAGAGGAGGGAGGAGAGAGAAGGAGAGAGGAGAGGAAAGGGGGAGGAAAAGGGAGGAAAGGGGAAGGGGAGAGAAAAGAAGAGGGAGAGAGAGAGAGGGAAGGGAAAGGGGAGGAGAGGGAGAGAGGAGGGAGGAGGAAGGGAGAGAGGAGAGGAAAAGGGGGAGGAAAAGGGAAGGAAAGGGAAGGGGGAAGAGAAAGAGAAGAGGGAGAAGAGAGAGGGAAGGGAAAGGGGAGGAGAGGGAGAGGAGGGAGGAGATAGGAAGGGAGAGAGGAGAGAGGAGAGGGAAAAGGGGAGGAAAAGGGAAGGAAAGGGGAAGGAGAGAAGAGAAGAGAAGAGAAGAGAAGAGAAGAGAAGAGAGAAGAGAAGAGAAGAGAAGAGAAGAGAAGAGAGAGGGAAGGGAAAGGAAGGAGGGGAGAGGAGATAGGAAGGGAGAGAAGAGAGAGGAGAGGAAGGGGAGGAAAAGGGAAGGAAAGGGAAGGGGAAGAGAAAAGAAAGAGGGAGAAGAGAGAGGAAGGGAAAGGGAAGGAGAGGGAGAGAGGAGATAGGAAGGGAGAGAAGAGAGAGAGAAGAAAAGGGGAGGAAAAGGGAAGGAAAGGGGAAGGGGAAGAGAAAGAGAAGAGGGGGAAGAGAGAGGGAAGGGAAAGGGAGGAGAGGGAGAGAGGAGGGAGGAGATAGGAAGGGAGGAGAGAGGAAAAGGGAAGGAAAGGGGAAGGGGGAAGAGAAAAGAGAAGAGGAGAAGAGAGAGGGAAGAGAAAGGGGAAGGAAAGGGAAGGAGAGAAGAGAGAAAGAGAAGAAAGAGAAGAGAGAGGGAAGGGAGGGAGAGGAGAGGAAAAGGGGAGGAAAGGGGAAGGAAAGGGGAAGGAGAGAAGAGAGAAAGAGAAGAAAGAGAAGAGAGAGGGAAGGAAGGAAGGGAGAGGAGAGGAGAGGAAAGGGGAGGGGAAAGGAAGAGGAAGGAGAGGAGAGAGAAGAGAGAGGAAAGAGGAGAGAGAGAGAGAGGGAAGGGAAAGGTCAGCACTGAAATGGAAGACCATCTCCAACAACCCAATATTATGAAAACTGCTTTGCTTTGCTGGACCCACCTCAGCAACTTTTAAGATGTGTGGACTTCGACTCCTCAAATCCTCCTCCTGGGCTAGCTGCAAATTCTGGGGAGTGGAACTCCACACACCTTAAGGTTGCTGCGGTTGTGAGAGAGCCCTTCGCTAGACCAAGAAGTTAACGGGCACTTTGACCTTCTAAGAGAGATGGAAAGCCTGACTGACTCACTTGTGGTGGTTTGCCAATCCAGAGAAATCCTCTGGAACGGTGCTGCTCGGATGGACGGGGCAGAGAAACACAAAGGGCTCCGTGGGTTGTGCTTGGCACGAGCAGGCACACACTGTGTGGGTCAGCAATAAAAAACAAAATTTCCACCCTTGGAAAGTTCTGTTGAGGTTATTTGAGTGGGGTGAGGTGGGGGGTGGGATATAAAGAGGTCAATTTGCAGCCCTTGGAGACACCTCGTGGCCGAATCCTGCCACTGCTAATCGATGCATAATCATAAGCCATAACATGTTGACTTAGGGAAGGATTTGATTTTGTCTGCTCTGCTGATTGAATAGGCTTCGTTTAAATCCGGCTTTCCTTGAGCAGATCCGTGAGCCTTTGGGCTAAAGATTGTCCCTTTTTATCCTCTCGGCCCATCAGAATAGAGCCTTGTCTTTGGTAGGGATATAAAACTGAGGAACGGACCATTGCCAAGCGCTGGGAAGATCACTCTTTCACCCTAAATAGAGGAGAGCCGGAAGGCACCTCAGAGGTCTTCTAGTCCAACCCCCTGCTCAAGCAGGAGACCCCTATATACCATTTCAGACAGGTGGCTGTCCAGGCTCTTCTTAAAAAACCTCCAGTAATGGAGCACCCACGACTTCTGAAGGCAACTTCTGTTCCACTGGTTGGCTGTTGATTGACAACTGCTCCCTCTCCTGTCAAGATGTCATGATATAATAAGACCCCTTGAAGCTACTAACAAAGAACCAGGATTGAGTTCCTGGCCTGTTTGCCACAGCATTTCACACTGATATCCCCACCATAATCAAAACGCCCCCCACACCCTTGTAATCAGAATCAGAATAAAGTTGGAAGGGACCTTGGAGGTCTTCTAGCCCAACCCCCTGCTTAAGCAGGAGACCCTATACCATTTCAGAGAAGTGGATGTCCAGTTTATTCTTAAAAACCTCCAGTGATGGAGCACCCACAACGTCTGGTGGCCAGCTGTTCCACTGGTTAATTGTCCTCACTGTTAGGAAGTTTCTCCTTAATTCCAGATTGCTTCTCTTCTTGATTAGTTTCCATCCTGTGCTTTTTGTCTTGTCCTTCAAGGGCTCTGGAAAATGGTTTGACACATTCCCCCCCCCTCTTCTTTGTGGCAGCCTCTCAAATATTGGACAACTGCTGTCATGTCTCCCCTACTCCTTCTTTTCATTAAACTAGACATACCCAAATCCTGCAACCATTCTTCATATGTTTTAGTCTCCAGGCCTTTAATCATCCTGGTTGCTCTTCTCTGCACTTTTTCTTGTCTCTCAACATCTTTTTTTGTATTGTGGTGACCAAAACTGGATGCAGCCTTCCATATGTGTGGTTTGCTGTTTGCTGTTTGCTGTTGTTCTTCCTCCTGTCTCTTTTGGTGAGAAATGTTGTTTCTTCTGAGGGTCTCCATAATAGAAGGACCAGGGGAGACATGATAGCAGTCTTCCAATATTTGAGGGGCTGTCAAGAGAGGAAGGGGTCAAAGCTGTTTTCCAAGGCACCCAAAGGCCAGACAAGGAATAATGGATGGAAACTGAAAAAGGAGAGATTTAACCTGGAAATAAGGAGGAAATTTCTGACAGTGAGAACAATCAACCCATGGAACAGAAGTTGCCTTCGGAAGTTGTGGGACCTTCATCCCTGGAAGCTTTCAAGAAGAGGCTGTCAGAAATGGTGTAGGGTCTCCTGCTTGGATGGGAGGTTGGATTAGATGATCTACAAGGTCCCTTCCAACTCTGTTAATCTGTATCTCTCTCCTTTCCTCCTTTTTTGGGGGGCAGTACTCTCCCTCTCTACCCATCCACCCACCTTCCCCTTCACACCTGCCAAAGAAGGACTTAAGGAGCCCTGGGCATGTTTTTTGGGTACAAACTGTTTGCTTTTGGCTCACCTCCAACCTCAGCACCAAAACACCGCAGCAGGTGGGCAAGAGAAGGTTTTAGTCATTGTCCACATGGTGGGTTGAAATGCGAAGCTCCACATTTGCCAGCTCAAAATAGCAAGTTAAAGGCAGAGGCAGGTTGTTTTTGCTAACTGCACTGTTGCTAAGAAACCATGATTGCAGGAATGGGAGCCCACAAATGAGTTGACCGTTGCCAACCATGATTAGCCGAGTTGAGCGGCTTAGAGTAAAACATGACTTGGGCGATGGAGTTGTACCTGCGTTAGATTTCAGAGAAGGACCTTCCAACCTTCTAATGAACTTTTGCAGGTCTCAAGGGACAGATTGAGATGGAAAGAAATAAAGCCAGTCTGGATCCTTCAGAAAGTGGAAGAGTTAACTTCTGGGGCATTAGCTTCCCAGAACTGTTAGTAGTAACTGAAGGTTAGTAATCTCAGTTTGTAAGATCTTGGAACTGTCACTACTTGTGACAGACATCAGACATGGAACATGAGTCCCCATCAAATCCCATCTCATCCCATCTCATCCCAACACATCTTAACTTAACCTATTCCAACTCAATCATCCCAACCCAACTCAAGTCATCTTAACTCCTCTTAGCTCAACCCATCCCAACCCAACCCATCCCAATGCAACTCAACCCATCTTAACCTAACTCAACCCATCCCTACCCAACTCCTCCTAACCCAACTCAACCCCTTAACTCAACCCATTCCAACTCAACCCATTCCAACCCAACCCATTCTAACCCAACTCAACCATCCTAACCTATCTCAACTCATTTCAACTCATCCCAACCCATCCTAATCCAATTCAACCCACCTCAACCCACCTCAACCCATCCCAACATCACTCAACCCATCTCAACCAATCCAATTGGAATATCCTATAAATTAAAACCTCTGTTTTGAATCCCACTATATGAGTTTGATTGGGATACAGTTGTTTGATTGGGGTACCATTAACCATTTCAACTCTAAGCATTGCTTCCAAACATGATATGCCAAAAAAGTTGGCATGTTTTCAAGTGACATTGTGCTCAAGTTGCCAAGGAAAATTATGGTGGGTAGCCTAATTTTATTGCAAGAGAGTAGACACTCTTGATTCATCCAGGGGATGAATAAGCAATACTTTCTGTAGTCTTTTGAAGCTGAGCCTGCTGGTTGGGTTGGTAGGAGCTGAAGCTTCAAATGCCTGGGAGATAATAAGCTGCTGCTCAAGAAACCGTTGATGCAGAGAAGAAAATATACTTACTTTCCTTGTTAAGGTGAATATAAGTGAAAAAGGCACTATAGAATGAAATACCTTCTGAGTCCAAAGCTTGCTTGCTTGCTCCCTCCCTCCCTCCTTCCCCCTTTTCCCTCCCTCCCTCCTTCCTTCCTTCCACCTCCATCCTCCCCCCTTTTCCTCCATCCCTCCCTCCTCCTTTTTTCCTTCCTTCCTTCCCTCCTCCTCCCTTTCCCTTTTCCTTCCTTCCTTCCTTCTCCCTCCCCCTTTTCCTTCCTTCCTTCCATCATCCTCCCTCTCCCCTTTTCCTTCCTCCTCCCTCCTCCCCTTTCCTTCCTTCCTTCCTTCCTTCCTTCCTTCCTTTTATTCTCCCTCCCCCCTTCCCCTTTCCCTTCCTCTCCTTTCCCTCTTCTCTCCTCCCCCTTTTCCTTCCTTCCTTCCTTCCTTTGTTCCTTCCTTTGTTCCTTCCTTCCATCCATCCATCTCACACAATTGACTTTGGGTGGGTCATATGTCTAGTCTAATGAAAATAAGGACTAGGGTGACACAATAGCATTGTATCAATATTTGAGGGGCTCCTACAAAGACGAGGGGGTCAAACTATTTTCCTCCCTCCCTCCCTCCTTCCATCCCGCCTCCCTCCCTCCCTCCCTCTTTCCCTCCCTCATTCCCTCTCTCATTCCCTCCCTTTCTTCCTCCCCACTCCCTCCCTCCTTCCAATCATACACTTCCTTTCTGAGAGTTTCAGATTGCAGCAGAAGTCCTACAGAGGAAAGACACAATCTTCTTTTTTACTAAAAGGGTCTTCTCAGGTGTTTTTTTATATGAACCGGGTGTGAGAACCGAGCTGGTGAAAACATTTTGTATCTCCATTTAGCTGCTGAGCCAAGAGCAGAGTGAATTTACTGCCAGCCATGCTGGAAATCCAGGTGTTTCACTGAGAACTTTTTCATTTTATGTGCTGGTGTCATTAAGCCTCTTTTTCTAACAAACACACGCACACACACACACACACATTTGTATACCCTGGCAGGGTTCAGCTAGAGGGGAAAGTAAAGCTGCTTCCATTCCTTGCAGTAAAACCTTCCAGATGGGGCTCCATTTAAAGGGAATCAATCCTGGGGTCTAAGAGGCGAAAACCCAGCATCCTGTTTGCAAGGATGTTTAGTTAAAGTTTGTTGGCTACAGGGTGTTGGAAGAAATATCCATCTGGTTCGGTTCCAAGTGGGAAGAAAGACACTAGAAACATGGATTGCTGATTGGAAAGATGGTTTATTGATGGACAGAACCACATGGGTTTGAGGTCCTGGGCAGCTGAACACATGGAGTGGAGAAAGAGGGTTATTTATATCCTCTCTTGGGCCTCGCCCTTGAGCTTCCTGTTCCTGTGGCAAGAGCGTGTATTCTATTGGTTGTCAGAGTCCCAGGGGGCTATACAGGGGACACAGCTGAGGTTGTCTGAGATAAGTTTGGTTGAACCTTGCTGGGTGATGCAATGAAGAGGCTTGCTTGTGCCATGTGTTGAGCTCTGCTGATAGATAATCCTATCACGTCCTGGAGGGCCATGTCTTAAATCCCACCACCCTGGAGCTGAAGATCTCCTTATCTTATAGATAGGTTGGCCCAGTCCTGCTGAGGCTATTAACAAAGGTGGGGTCTGCTTTCCAAGAGCATGTTTCTCCTTTAGGGAAATATAATATTCTGCCTTTTTAATATTTTCTAAAATATTTCATTCTCCTAGGAGAGGGGTGGGTGCTAACTTTCTACAAGGGTGAGAAAGCTACAGGAAGCAAACCAAGAATGCATGCTCAGTCCTTCTGCCTGGCTTTGGATGCTGGATCCAACCAGCCTTGTTCTCCTAGGAAGTCAGCTGTTGACAGGCTTATAGGTCCACTTATGGGATAGGGGCTGGTTTGTCATGGGAAAGGATGGCACTCTGCAGAAAAAAAAATAAACACTTGTTTATTCTGGTCAATCCTAACCCTTATTCTGACCAAGGCTTCCTGAGACCATAATTAAGCACACACTTAGTCCAAACAACTCTTGTTTTATTTCAACACTGGGAATTATGTTCATTCCCAGCCCGTAATGAGTCCCAAAACAGTCCCTCGAGATAAGCACCCACCTTTCTCTCCTTTGAACTGCTGCCAACAATAAAGTGCCAAATTAACTGTAAAAAAAAACCACCGAAGTACAAAGTCCACACAGACCTTCAAGGTTTAATCTGAACAGAGCAAACAACTTTGCTTCCTGCAAAGATTTCTCTACCTGTGTACCTTCTTTATACCTTAGGGGAGGGGCAATCACCTCCAAGGCTTACTCCCGAGTTGCCCCTTTTGTCTCAGCTGCTCTTGCCTTCTAGCAGCTCTGCGCACACGCGCACTGAGAAACAGGCTCCCCTTGTTCCTCTGCCTCTCTGTTGCCAGACTCCAGAGACTCCGGAGTCAGCACACAACTCCCAGATGGTCCTGGCCCCATCTCTGCATTGGATGCAGGACCCTCGTCCGAGTCCTCCCCAGACTCCTGGACTGGTCCCCGTTCTTCCCCACTGTCCGATTCTGCTGCCATTTGCACAGGCTGCCGGGGAACCACAACAACCCTAACTTTAACCCAATATATAAAAAGAGAGCGGCCTCCACTCTCTTATTGGGAGAAATGATCCAGGTTCAGTTTCAAGCTGGGAGAAAGGCATTGGAGACAAAATGGAAGCTGGAGGCTGATTGGAAAGATGGTTTAATGATGAAGCAAAACCACAGGGGTGGTTCTGGGCAGCTGACCACATGGAGTTGAGAGTGGGTGTTTTTTTAAAAAATACCTTCTCTTGGGCTTTGCCTTGAGCTTCCTGTTCCTGTGCAAGAACGTGTATTCTATTGGCTGTGGTCAGACTCCCATCGGGCCATGTAGCGGTCATAGCTGGCTCTATAGGTTGTCTGAGCTCCCAGGTTTGGTTGAAGTTTGCTGGGTGTGATGCAATGAAGGAAATACTCTTAGGAGATTGTGCAATGTAGTGAGCTCTATGTCTTCTGCTAAATGGTAGTGGGTTAATCCTATTATGTCCTGAAGAATAATCCCATCATCTTGGAGCTGAAGGTCTTTTGTTTTGTGGATAGACTGGCCCAGTCTTTCTTAATGGGCACCAAAATATCTGCAAGGGTCAGGGAGCTGGAGCTGTTTCTGTCTTTCTTAAGATTTTTTAAATTTCTCTTTTAGGGAAAATATTTTATCCTGCGTTTTTAAAGATGAAGTTACTGATGAAGTTACCTAGATTGATAATGAACCGTCAGGAAATTTCTTCTTATTTCTAGTGAATAATCTCCTTGATCAGAAGAGAATAAAGGGGTTGGAAGCAGGGGTGGGATTCTACAGGTTCGCACCTAGTCGCTAGAACCGGTTGTTAACATTCTAAGCAGTTTGGAGAACCGGTTGTTAGAAGAAATTACTGGGCTAATCCTGTAAGAAAGTCAAGGAAGGAAACATTCTGGTGTTGCTTACAGAAACTGCCTCTCCGTTAACCCTTATTACATTCTTGGCAGGACTAGACTTCCTGTCTCTGGAACCTCTCTGGAGTTTTTTTCCCCTCCTTTGCTGGTACTTTGCTTGTGTGGAGTGACTGTTCAAAGTTACAACAGCACTGAAAAAAGTGACTTATGACCCTTTTCACACTTACGACTGTTGCAACATCCCCACAGTCATGAGAGGCAAGGCAAGAAGATGCGTGCCTCGATGTGAGTGATTTTGAGTTGGCCACGCCCAGCCAGTCACATGACCATCAAGCCACGCCCACCAACTAAACCCCCCCAGAACCGGTTGTTAAAAAATGTGAATCCCAACCCTGGTTGGAAGGAACCTTGTAGGTCATCTAGTCCAACCCTCCACCCAAGCAGGAGACCCTGTAGCATTTAAGACAGGTGGCTGTCCAATTTCTTCTTGAAATCCTCCAGTAATGAAGCTGAACTTCTGAAGGCAACTTCTGTTCTCTTGGTTGATTGTTCTCTCTGTGAGAAAATTTCTTCTTACTTCCAGGTTAAATCTCTCCTTGTTCAGTTTCCATCCATTGTTCCTTGTCTGGCTTTCAGGTGCTTTGGAAAATAGCTTGACCCCCTTCCTCTCTGTGGCAGCCCCTCAAATATTGGAAGGCTGCTATCATGTCTCCCCTGGTCCTTCTCTTTACTAGACTAGCTGTTCCCAGTTCCTGTAACCGTTCATCGTATGTTTCATCCTCCAATCCCCTAATCATCCCGTTTGCTCTTCTCTGCACTCTTTCTAGAGTCTCAACATCTCTTTTTTTATAGTGTGGTGACCAAAACTGGATGCAGTACTCTAAGTGTGGTCTTACTATGGCTTTATAGGGTAGTATTAGTACCTCACGTGATCTTGATTGTAACCCTCTGTTAATGCAACTTAGGATTGCATTGGCTTTGTTTCTTGTCTTGCCTTCGAATGCTTTAGAAAATAGTTTGACCCCCTCCTCTCTGTGGGCAGCCCCTCAAATATTGGAATATGCTATCTTGTTTCCCCGGCCCTTCTCTTCACTAAACTAGCCGTGCCCAGTTCCTGCAACCATTCATTGCATATTTGAGCCTCCAGTCCGCTCATCATCCTGGTTGCTCTTCTCTGCACTTTTTCCATCTTTTTTATAGTGTGATGAGCAAAACTGGATGCAGTACTCTAGGTGTGGTCTTACTAAGGCTTTATAGAGTGGTATTAGTACCTCTGTTGTACCTTGATAAATATAAGTGTATAGAAATGGTATATAA
The DNA here is from genome assembly GCF_049901735.1 of Notechis scutatus. NCBI lineage: Eukaryota > Metazoa > Chordata > Lepidosauria > Squamata > Elapidae > Notechis > Notechis scutatus. The sequence continues at coordinate 206,769,084 of NC_142011.1, forward strand.
GAAAAAGAAAGAGAAAAATAACAGGGCGGTAGGATGGTGCGCTTGCAGCACCTCTAAAAGGGGTATAATAGATTTATGTTTGGAAGAAACTAAGATCGGTAAAGTATTCAATTTATCTGAAGTCATATTTCCGAAATATATTTTTTTATTTGTGAATCTGTGCTTCCTCATTCTAGTCAACTCAAGCTTACATTAGACTCTCCTGCAGGTCTTCTAACGTTAAGGATGATGTATCTGTGTTCCAGGTCTCGTGTAATGCAAATCTCATTGTGGGTGGTATGACGTGCATGGCAGCGTGGGTGGTACCAAAGAGAGATTGTCCAACCGTTCCGCTTATCGCAGCTTTTCATCTACAAGCAAGGTCAGAAATGCATCTGTGCTGGTATTTAGTGAAAGTGCATTTGTGGAGGTAGAGTTGTCTTGTAGGACCAAAAACACCTTCTAAAGGAAGAAGATGTCATAGGAAGAAGTTGTGTCCTAAGCTCTTAGCAAAGACGGGAGGGGAATGTATTAAAGCAGGTGTGACTTTGCACTATCAGCAGGTGCTTCCATATGGCCTTAGTATCTATACAGGTAGTCCTCAACTTATGACCACAATTGTGCTGCAAATGGATATTGCTAAGTGAGCTTTGCCCCATTTTATGGCCATTCTTGCCACCGTTGTTAAGTGAATTACGGCGATTGATATGTGAGTAATGAAATTGGGAAGCGAACCCAGCTTCCCCCTTGACTTCGCTTGTCTGAAGGTCGCAAAACGGGATCACATAGACACTGCAACCGTCGTAAATGTGAGTCAGTTGTCAAGCATCTGAATTTAAATCATGGGACCAACTATGGGGATGCTGCAATGGTTGTAAGGGGGGAAACAGTCATGATTCACATTTTTCAATGCTGTCGTCACTTTGAACAGTCATTAAATGAACCGTTGCAAGTTGAGGCCTACCTGCTGTGGGGTGGGGGGGGGGGGAAGGGTGATCCAACCTAGAAATAAGGATACATTTCCTGGTGATGAGAACAATTAATCAATGGAATAGCTTGCCTCCTGGAATTGTGGGTGCTCCATCATTGGAGGTTTTCAAAAATAGACTGGACAACCTTTGGACCGGGATGCTTTAAGGCAGGGTGTCCAACCTCGGTAACATTAAGCCTGGAGGACTTCAACTTCCAGAATTCCCCAGCCAGCTTTGCTGGCTGGGGAATTCTGGGAGTTGAAGTCCTCCAGGCTTAACGTTACCAAGGTTGGACACCCCTGCTTTAAGGTCTATTGTCTTGGACAGGGAGTTAGACTACTTCCAAAGGTCCCTTCTAGCCTAGTAGACAACATCCCACAACTGGTGTCCTTCCCATGGATAGGATTGCAAATTCTTAGCACCCTGGAAGGCCACCTCTTCTTTAGGTGAATCTGAGCTCCAAAACATTCACCAAAGATGATTAGGAGGCTAGAGGCTAAAACATATGAAGAACGGTTGCAGGAACTGGGTATGTCTACTCTAATGAAAAGAAGGTCTAGGGGTGACATGATAGCAGTCTTCCAATCTCTCAGGGGGCTGCCCCAAAGAAGAGGGAGTCAAGCTATTCTCCAAAGCACCTGAAGGCAGGACAAGAAACAAGGTATGAAAACTCATCAAGGAGGGAACCAACTTAGAACTAAGGAGAAATTTCCTGACAGTGAGAACAATTAACCTGTGGAATAATTTGCCTTCCAATATCTAAGAGGTTACCACAAAGAAGAGGGGGAGGTTTTTAAGAAGAGATTAGACGACTATTTGTCTGAAATGGTGTAGGGCAGTGATCCCCAACCTTTTTACGCCATGCCCGGTACCGGCATCAGCTGGGCGCCGCGCCGGTACCGGCATCAGCTGGCGCCGCCATCTTTTGATGAAAAAGTGCTTCCGGTGACCTCACCGGAAGCACTTTTTCATCAAAAATAAGCGGCATAACTCGGTGAGCTTTTCCAGGTAGAAATGGCTTTCTACCCGGAAAAGCTCACCGGAAGCAAGCGCGCCATCTTTTTGATGAAACGTGCTTCCGGTGAGCTTTCTCCTGGAAAAGCTCACCGGAAGCACTTTTTCATCAAAAAGATGGCGCGCTAACAACTCCAGCGGCCCGGTAGGACTTGTTCCACGGACCGGTGGTTGGGGACCCCTGGTGTAGGGTCTCCTGATTGAGCAAAGGCTGGACTAGAAGACCTCCAAGGTCCCTTCCAACTCTATTATTCTGTTATTCTGAATAGCAGATGCCATACAGAGCTGCCAGGAACTTCTGCCATGACTTCCAAGTTTCCTCATAATTTATCCTGGTCTCCACTTCCACCACCATTCCTCCCTAGAAAATGCAAGGTAGATGATCCCTATGTCCAAGGGTTGGACGAGAAGACCGATGTCCCTTCCAACCCCCTAATTCTACGTTCTAGTGAACACCTTTGAGATGTTCTTACAAGGCAGCTCTGGATCTCGCTGCCTTTCACCATTCTGCCTTCTGAAATTCATGAAATGCACGGTTTCTCTTCTTCTTTTCTGCAGGTTGCTTTGTCCGAGCCCCGAGGAAGAGCCTCAATCCAGATGTGAGAAGGCTGGATTAATCTGCCGCTGAACTGGGGGCCAGTTCTCTCTCTCTCTCTCTTTCTCCTGTTATGTCCATGATCTGCACTTTGCCTGGCCATTGCTTTGAGTTCCAGAGGACCAGGGGACTAGGATGAGGAGGAGCAATAGATATTCCTTGAACCTGCTTTGGTTGTTGCCACCGTTCTTGGCGTGGACCGTGGTGGCCCTTGACTTTGGACCCTCGCCGTGCACCACTTTGGTAAAGGGCAAGTTTTTTGGATACTTCTCCTCTTTGGCCGTCTTCCCGTTGAACGCTTCCCATTGCAATTGGATTATCCAAAACCCCGATCCTCGGAGATACACCTTGTACATGAAGGTTTCGAAGCCCCTGGGTTATTGCGACCGGCAGCAGATACGCACCTACCAATTCGACTCCTTCTTGGAGTCGACGCGGACGTACCTGGGCATGGAGAGCTTCGATGACGTGCTGAACCTTTGCGACAGCTCCACCCGCTACGCTTTCCTCCAGTCCAACAAGCAGTTCCTCCAGATAAAGCAGACTCTTTCCAAAGTGGACAGCGGGTGGGTCAGGTGGAAATCGGCCAAGGTTCAGGAAAGAGATTTCTCGGTAGAATATCTTGTGGTGGGCAACAGGAGTCCCAGCAAGGCTGCTTGCCAGATGTTGTGCAAATGGCTGGATACTTGCTTGGCCACCAGCAGCAGCTCACATCCTTGTGGCATCATGCAGACACCATGCTCTTGTTTCAGCGGTGAGGTATTGGACCAACCCAGCGAGATCCTTGGCTTAACCAAAAAGCAGGACAATTGTTTCAAGGATGGGATTTACTTGGAGAATTGCTTGAGCTCTACCAAGGACACCAGCGGGCTGGATTTCTTGGGTAAGTAAGTGGTGGATGCTTTGATTGAAGGTTCCCCTGTGGAATGTTTGTTTAACTGGCTGATGGGATATGATTTATTTTCTTTTAAATTGTGATGGGGGCCATCACAAATACGCTTATCATCTGAGTTAATTTGCTTTGATTTAAACCAGTTATGACCAGCAACATCGATATTATCTCGACTTGATGTGTTATAAATTCAACAATTTACTGATAAAGAAATAAAGGGATACTAGTATAGATCGAAAAGGGGCTCAGAGGCTAAGATGCTGAGCTCGTTGATCAGAAAGGTCGGCAGTTCGGCGGTTCGAATCCCTAGCGCCGCATAATGGAGTGAGCTCCCGTTTCTTGTCCCAGCTTCTGCCAACCTAGCAGTTTGAAAGCATGTAAAAAATGCAAGTAGAAAAATAGGGACCATTTTGGTGGGAAGGGAACAGCGTTCTGTGCACCTTCAGCACCTAATCATGCCGGCCACATGACCACAGAGACGTCTTCAGACAGCACTGGCTCTTCGGCTTTGTAACGGAGATGAGCACCGCCCCCTAGAGTTGGAAATGACTAGCATGTAGGTACAAGGGGAACCTTTACTTTTACCTTAGTATAAATCTATTTCAAGCTATTTAGCTCTCATCAACTAGCCATACCCTTCTGGGATTCAAACCCGGTCCACTTGCATATTAGGTAGTTGTATTAACCTCTAGGCCATGGGCTTTCCTCATTTTGTCGGCTATACCAGGGGAGAGATTAAGTGTTTTTCCGGTGAGACAGGCCTATCAGGGCAACCTGGTCTACCCAATTATGGGACAGACATACTATCTCAACTTGAGTTTGAAAAGGAACGGGTGAATATGCAGGGTGTGCTCAACTTGCAAACGTTCATTTAGCGACTGTTGGAAGTTACAATGGCACTGAAAAAAGTGATTGGCAACTGCTCCTTGCATTAATGTCCATCACAGCATCCCTGTGATTATGGAGTCAAAATTGGGGTGCTTGGCATTTATTGATGACTGTTGTAGTGTCCTGAGGTCATGCAACTGTCCCAGAGGGCTTCCGACAAGCGAAGTCAGTGGAGGGAAGCCAAATTCATTTCACCACCGCATGATTCACTTACTAATTGCAGCCATTTGCTTAATGATCAGGGCAAAAGAGGTCATAAATTTAGATGTGATTCGCCTTGCTTAGCAACTACACTTCTGGTCCCAATTGTGGTTGTAAGTCAAAGACTACTTATATTTAGCCTTCTTCTCAGGAAGAGCCATGGTGGCGCAGTGGTAAAAATATGGTATTGCATATACCAATAGAATACCATACCTTCCCACCAGTGGTAAAAATATGGTATTGACTCTGCCCACTGCCAGGAGTTCGATCCTGACCAGCTCAAGTTTTACTCAGCCTTCTATCCTTCAGAGGTCTGGAAAATGAGGACCCAGATTGCTGGGAGGCGACAGGCTGATTAGAGAGGGCTGGAAAAGAACTGTGAAGCAGTATATATAATATACAATATTTGAGGGGCTGCCCCAGAGAGGAGGAAGGGGTCAAGCTATTTTCTAAAGTGCCTGTAGGCCAGACAAGGAATAATGGATGGAAATTGGACAAGGAGAGATTCAACCTGGAAATAAGGAGAAACTTTCTGACAGTGGGAACAATCAACCCATGGAACAGAAGTTGCCTTCAGAAGTTGTGGGAGCTTCATCACTGGAAGCTTTCAAGAAGAGATTGGACTGCCATTTGTCAGAAATGGTGTAGGGTCTCCTGCTTGGGCAGGGGGTTGGACTAGATGACCTACAAGGTCCCTTCCAACTCTGATTATCTGTTAAATCTGTTACATCTGTTAGGAAGGAGAGAGGGAGGGAGGAAGATGGGAAGGAAGGAGGGAGGGAAGGAAGGAAGGAATGAAGGAGGAAGATGGGAAGGAAGGAAGATAAACAAGAAGGAAGCCGTTGGTGGTGCATAGGTTAGAATGCAATATTGCAGACTAATTCTGCCAACTGCCAGGAGTTCAATCCTGACCAGTTCAAGGTTGATTCAGCCTTCCATTCTTCCCAGGTCAGTAAAATGAGGACCCAGATTGTTGAGGGACAAGAGGCTGACTCTGTAAACTGCTTAGAGAGGGTTGTAAAGCACTGTGAAGTGGCATATAAGTCTAAGTGCTATTGCTGTTGCTTCTCCTAAGAATCCTGGGTGTTTGCATGTCTGTTCTGAATTCTCGGGAAGCAACAGTAACTCTTAGAATCATATTTTCTACTAAAGTTTCAGAGTGGTTGATCATTGCCCATTGACCAGTCACTGCAGCTATTGCTTAGTTGTTGAGGAACAAAAGACCCAAAGTTATGGATACCTTCTACTGTTATGACATTGTCTTCAAGACAGAAAAATGGAAAATGATAGAAGGCAAAACAAGAAGCAATGGATGGAAACTAATCATGAAGAGAAGCAACCTAGAACTAAGGAGAAATTTCATTCCTGGAGGAGTTCAAGAAGAGACTGGACAGCCAGTTGTCTGAAATGGTAAAGAGCTTCTTGCCTAAGCAGGAGGCTGGACTAGATTTCCAAGGTCCTAAACAAATATTCCTATTCTATTCTATTCTATTCTATTCTATTCTATTCTATTCTATTCTATTCTATTCTATTCTATTCCATTCCATTCCATTCCATTCCATTCCATTCCTACATTATCCTATCCTATCTTCTATTCTATTCTATTCTATTCTATTCTATTCTATTCTATTCTATTCTATTCTATTCTATTCTATTCTATTCTATTCTATTCCATTCCATTCCATTCCATTCCATTCTCCCTTCCCTCTATTCTATTCTATTCTATTCTATTCTATTCTATTCTATTCTATTCTATTCTATTCTACTCTACTCTACTCTACTCTACTCTACTCTATCCTACTCCTACTCCTACTCCTACTCCTACTCCTACTCCTACTCCCACTCCCACTCCACTCCATTCCAATTGCTTCCAATCCATATCTTCTCCTCTCCTCTCCTCTCCTCTCCTCTCCTCTCCTCTCCTCTCCTCTCCTCTCCTCTCCTCTCTCCTCTCCTCTCCTCTCCTCTCCTCCTCCACTCCACTCCACTCCATTCTATTCTATTCCATTCCATTCTAATTGATTCCACTCCACTCCATTCCACTCTCCACATTCCACACTCCACACTCCACTCCTACCTTAACAGTTTATTCTGATCAATTCAAGCTTCACTGAATGTCCACAAACCTTAAACGACACAACGTGAGTCATATTCAGATTTGCAACTGGTAGGTGGACAAGACTTGGCTTCAACACCCCTCTTTTCATATTTGCTTCATATTTCCTACCCAAAAGGAAATTCTCCTTCCAAAAAGAAAGTTGGAAACTCTCCCTCCTACCCCCACACACATAAAGTTATGGTGGACTTGCCAGCCTGATGTTGCTTCAAGAGTTGTTTTTATGCCTATTCCTTTGGAACAGAATCGTACAATTTCTCGGCAATTTTAAGCTGCTGTGACATTTATCTTAATTTGAAATGCAAATGAAAATCAAGAGAATTGGAAAAGGGAGGAGGAAAAAAAGAGAGAAGGAGAAGAGAAAGCTATTCCCCAAGGCTCCTAAGAGAAGGACAAGAAATAAGATGGAAACTTCATCAAGGTGAGATCCAACCTAAATTAAGGAGGGCTTTCCTAACAATCAGTGGAACAACTTGCCTCCAAAAGTTATGGGTGCACCATCACTGGAGGCTTTCAAGAACAGATTGGACAACCATTTGTCTCAAACAGTATAAGGTCTCCTGCTTGAGCAAGGAGGGGTTGGACTAGAAGACCTCCAAGAGAGATTCAACCTGGAAATAAGGGTAAATTTTCTTGCAGTGAGAACAGTCAACCAATGGAACAGAAGTTGCCTTCAGAGGTTGTGGGAGCTTCATCACTGGAAGCTTTCAAGAAGAGATTGGACCTACAAAGTCCCTTCCAACTCTGTTAATCTGTTAATCCCTTCCAACTCTCTTCTGAATTGAATTGAATTAATCAAGGAGACAAACACCCTAGAACTAAGGAGAATTTTTATTCCATTAGAAGAGAAAAGAAACAGTGATGCCCAACTTTTTCCAGTGCAGTGCCATAATTTTACAAAGGAAACTTACAGTCTCCGCTTTTTGCTTTTATAGAATTAATAACTACCTGACATTTCCATGTCAACAAGTGAATCAATCAGTCAACAAAACCCAAAGTTAAACTTCCATTTCCTCCCTGTTTCAAGCACAAAAGTCTATTTGTATCTCCAAGCACTGACAATCTTCAATTTGCAACAGTTCACAGTTCAAAGTTACAACGGCACTGAAAAAAAGTGACTCGTGACCATTTTTCACACTTATGACCATTGCAGCATCCCCATGGGGGATCACATGATGTACATTCAGCTGGTTGACAACTGACTCGTATTTATGACGGTCGCAGTATCCAAGAGATCATGTGATCCCATTTTTTTGTGTCCTTCGGATGAGCAAAGTCAATGGAAAAGCCAGATTCACTTAACCAATGTGTTACGAAGCAACTGCAGTGATTCCACTTCACAACCAGTTGTAAAATGGGGCAAAACTCACATCACAAATTTCTCACTTAGTGACGTAAAGGTGGGGCTCAGTTGTGTTCATCAGTCAAGGACTAACCTGTAGGAGCAAAACTAAATTCTGTTGTTTTCCTCGATGAAGACCGTTGTCAGCGTTCCAGGGAAACAATCTCCAACACCAAAACTCTGAGACAGGCATTTTCTAAAAGTTCCTGTCAACTCATAAAATATTTCTATGGTCTTTTTAGAGTTGCCAATAGAAAGGGAGGGGGGAGCAGTGTGGCAGCTTGCAAAATGAAAGTGCATTCCATAAATGTTTTCCAAGATAGTTTCTAGGTGACCGAAGTTTCTGCCGTGCAAAATTCTAACTGGAGAGCATGATTGATGACTCTTGGCTCTGGATGTGTCCCATTGGAGAATATGAATTATGACACACCCAGGGGGTGGGGGGAAACCAGGGTCAAGGGTGACAATGAATGATATGTCTCAGAGTTGGCTACACCCAGGCAGCGCCAGCATGTTTACTCCTAATAAATCTTCTTTAAGCTTTGGAAGTTTGGCTTGAGACTCATGATTTAAATGGGGGTTAATGCCGGAGTCCTGACAATTTCATTTTATTAGAGCTGTCATATTGGCACATCTGTGAAAACCCAAATCTGAGAGTTCCAGGTTTTCCTTCAATAATTAAAAATACAAGTCCATCCCCTGCACCCATCATTGCATCACATGGTCCAATCACCATCCAACTTGAGACATCCCTTAAACCACTTCTCATCCAGGTGCAGGAATAACATGACCTTTGTAAGAATAAGAATGCTGTTATGTCTAACTACATTCGATCCATGAAATTCCCCCCTCCCAATTTCCCAAGCACAAAAATGTGACAGCATGGAAGCTTCCGGTGCTAATATGGCTTCCAAAACTGACAATAGTTATACAACTTCTTACAAAGTGTAAAAGTAACAGATTTTCCTTGGCCTTGAGAAGTTCAAGGAAATGAATTAGGAATGAAGTTCGCTTGGGCCTGTAACAGTGTTTAAAGGAATTTGAGATATTTAATTACCTGGATGTCAGCCAATGCAAGGTAATAGCTCCATTAGCATGTACAAAGAGACATAGCTATGGATAATACAAATATAGATATCATCTGATGACCTCACAAGGACATCCTGCTGAGTTTTGGGGAAGCAAACACCCAACTTCTCTAATGAACAATAACCTTTGATCAGCCCAGAGACATGGAACCTTACAGGTAGAGGGGTCAATTTATTTTCCAAAGCACTAGAAGTCAGAACAAGAAACAAAGGATGGAAACAAATCAAGGAGAGAAGCAATCTGGAATTAAGGAGAAATTTAATTGATGGATGACAATTAACCAGTGGAACTGCTTGCCTCCAAAAGTTGTGGGTGCTCCATCACTAGAGGTTTTCAAGAAGAGACTGGGCAGTCATTTGTCTGGAATGGCACAGGCAAGGGTCCCAAAAGTGCTTTTTTCAAGACGCAACAGGACTTTCTGGTTTTTCTTGGAAGACATTTCACTTCTCATCGAAGAAGCGTCTTCAGCTCTCTTCAGAGCTTCTTGGATGAGAAGCAAAATGTCTTCCAAGAAAAACCAGAAAGTCCAGTTGCCTCTTGTAAAAAAGCACCTTTGGGACAACCATGACCTGGATGACTGAGAATCTCCATAGACGCTTGAGCAGGGGGTTGGACTAGAACAATGGTCGCCAACCAGTGGACCAGGGACCACTGGTGGTCCACAAGAAAATTTTGGTGGTTCGCAGAGAAATGTCATTCCCAAAGCACCCCCCAAAGCAATTAATCCAGGCTGAGGAGGAACACAAGGCTGCACCACCCACATGGCCCATGGGAACACAAGGCTTGTGTTGCTTGCATTGTGAACAACACGAGGTAGTAAGGGGAGGGGGGAAAGGGTGGACAGGGAGAACTTGCCCCACTCGCCTCAAGCACCTTGCCAGGCCACTGGGCTGCTTATTTCCACTTCTTTCTTCTTCTGCTTTTGGCTGCCTGCAGGGAAAGCAGCAAAAGTCTTTCTTTCTCTCCCCCAAACTCCACCAGAAATGAATCTTTGGGACCCTGCAATGCAACCTGCTCCAAGAGGCTGCACCGGTGTGATAAGTCTCACAAAGACTCATTTCTGGTGGTATTTGGGGGAGAGAAAGAAAGCCTTCTGCTGCTTCTGCTGCTTTCCTTGCATGAAGCCAAAAGTCTCTCTCTTTCTCTCTCTTCCTGAGAACGGAGCTGGAGCTGAGATCCGGCGATCCCAAATAAAGAATGGTCGATCGGTAGGAAAACGGGGTGGGGAATTTTCCAGCAGACTTTTTGGGGGATTTTCCCAGGGTCTCTGGTCCGCAGGATTTAAAATTATGAGTTTGGTGGTCCCTGAGGTCCAAAAGTTTGGCAATCCCTGGACTAGAAGACCTGCCAAAGCTCCTTCCGGCTCTATTCCAATTGACTGATCTTTCATATTTCTTTTGGATCTGGGTTGGGGTTTGGATTCAACACCGACTCAAACAGCTGCAGGTGTCTCCAAATATGGAGGCCCACCACATTTTTTTTTTCTTTCCGGCATGACCTTACCTCTTCCTTCTCTTGGCTGTCTTCTCTGGGTCTGAAAGCAGATGGCGGAAACCAAAGGCAGGCATTGAGATCTCTGCAGAGCATCAATAAAACAAGCTATTATCCTAACCTGGTGCACCCACAGCAGGAACCCTGGAAGCCAACGACATTGTCTTGGCAGATGCCACCGTCGCTCTCATCAATTTTGCATGCGATTTGCATGACTCACACCGAGCATCAAGAGGGAAAGATAAATCCTCTCCCTTTCACCATGGAAGCTGAGAAGCCACAACGGCCATTGCAAAGTCGGAGGAAATAACCGTTTGCTGGATGTAAGCGATCCCATTTTTGATCTCCTGGAACTATTCTGGAACAACTGAATGGAGGACATTGTCTCCTTCCATTTTTTGGTTGTCACGGTGTAAAAAAGATGTTGAGACTCTGGAAAGAGTGCAGAGAAGAGCAACAAAGAGGATTAGGGGACTGGAGGCTAAGACGTATGAAGAACGGTTGCAGGAACTGGGTATGTCTAGTTTGATGAAAAGAAGAACTAGGGGTGACATGATAGCAGTCTTCCAATATCTATGAGCCACAGTGGCAGAGTGGTTAGATTGCAGTACTGCAGGCTACTTCTACTGACTTCTGGCTGCCTGCAATTTGGCAGTTCAAATCTCACCAGGCTCAAGATTGACTCAGTCTTCTATCCTTCCGAGATGGGTAAAATGAGGACCCAGATTGTTGGGGGAAATACGTTGATTCTGTAAACCGCTTAGAGCAGTTTACAGCACTTAAAGCTGTAAGTCTAAGTGCTATTGCTAATGCTATCTAAGGCTGCCACAAAGAGGGGAACAATCTATTCTCCAAAGCACCTGAAGGCAAAACCAGAAGCAATGGATGGAGACTAATCAAGGAGAGCTCCAACCTAGAATTTAGGAGAAATTTTCTGACAGGGAGAACAATTAATCAGCAGAATGGCTTGCTTTCAGAAGTTGTGGGTGCTCCATCACAGGAGCTTTTTAAGGTTTGGCAACCATTTATCTGAAATGGTATAGGGCCTCCTACTTGAGCAGGGGGTTAGACTAGAAGACCTCCAAAGTCCCTTCCAACTCTGTTATCCTGTTATCCTCCTCCTCCTCCTCTTCTTCCTCCTCCTCCTACTCCTCATTATCATTAACTTCCTCCATTCCCCAAACTTCCCTCTTCTAGTACTGATGTTGTTACTTCATTGAGTAATGAAATGTCTGCAGGTAAATAATCATGCTCAGAGAGCACAATGGATTCCTCCTCCTGTTTTTGTTCTTCTTTCATTCTGCAAACTGCACTCTTCTAGCAGTGATGATGTTACCTAGTTGGGTCATGAAATGTTTCAAGAAGACATGTAAGCTCAGAGAGTTTGTCATCATTGTTGTTGTCATCGTCCTCTTTCTCCTCCTCCCTTGGTGTAGGGTTTCCTGCCTAAGCAGGGGGTTGGACTAGAAGACCTCCAAGGTCCCTTCCAACTCTGTTATTCCATTCTATACCTCAGGGGTCTTCAAACTTGACAGCTTTAAGACCTGTAGACTTCAACTCCCAGAATTCCTCCTCTAGTCATGTTAGCTCAGGAATTCTGGGAGGGAAGTCCACAACTCTTAAACTTGCCAAGTTTGAAGACCCTTGCTATACCTTCTGTATTCCGCAAACTGCCCTCTTATAGCACAGATGTGTTACTTCATTGAGTAATGAAAGGTTGAGTCTGCAGATAAATAGCCATGCTTAGAGATCACCAAGGTCTCTACGCTTCTACCCTAAGCTGCAAATATTCTTCTCCATTAGTCTTTTAGGTTTAGTTTACTTTATTGTTGTTAGGAATGTAAGTCACCTAACAGCTATTTGGGTTGGAAATATATAAACCAGGATAGACATTTTAAAACTGCCTCTTTAAGAAAATGCAAAATTTGTAATTGGGTGTGGTTTCTCAAATGGCCATAAGATGGAGCCAGAAACCTGGGTTGTTTAGTCTTAGTCTTAGTCTCAGAAGAAGTCTCAGTGAGTCTCTGTTTTCCTTCTCTTGGAGAGTTTTGCCGTTCCTCCATTCTTCTAATTGACTGATATTCTTGGATTTGATGTAAGTCTGATACTGAACTGTTTTTGATACTGGTCTTTGTTATTGGATTATCCCTGGACTGAAAACTGACTGATCTCACCTGTGAATGAATGACTTTGGACTGCTTGTTTAAACTTTGCTTTGGAAGTAAAAACCTACATTTACTGTACAGTGTATCTGTGTGCTGTGTGTGTACTATTCAAACACTTCTCTCACTACGTCTCCCTGTATGCGCTCATTCTCCTAACGGGGAATTACCTCAACAATTGTCATTGCACCTCGTACAATGAAATCAAACACCATCTTCAGTGCACATCATGACCATGAAAATAAACACAAACACACATCCTTCACCCTCCACACATTGAACCGAAAACCCCAGACACCGCACCAATATTGCACTATACAGCAGAATTCAAAAGAGCTACTGCCCTGGGATAGAAGCTGTTTTTCAGCCTGTTTGTCCTTGTTTTTATTATTATCCTGTACCGTCTGCCAGATGGTAATAGTTCAAAAAAAGGGGGGTGCCCAGGATGAGATGGATCTTTGAGGATGTTTTGAACTTTCTTAAGGCAGCGGGAGCTATAAAGCTCTTCCAAAGAGGGGAGAGGGCAACCAATGAACCTCTGGGCAATGACATTAACCCTCTGGAGTGCTGTCCTATCTGCCACTGTGCAATTGGCAAACCATACAGAGGTGCAGGAAGTTAAAATACTCTCTATGGTGCAACGGTCAACATTCACCAGCAGTTTTTCATTCAGTTGTTGTTTTCTGAGAAGTCTCAGGCAGTATAATCTCTGCTGGGCCCTTTTGACCAGGGCTGCAATGTGAGCCCCCCAGGTCAGGTCCTCTTTTATGGTAGGACCCAGAAACTTAAAACTGGCCACTTGCTCCACTCGGTCTCCATTGATACGCAAGGGCTGGAGGTCTGATCTGTTCCTTCTATAGTCCACTATCAGCTCCTTGGTCTTATTGGTGTTGAGGACCAAGTTATTGTCTCCACACCACGAAAGCAACCGTTGGTCCACCTCATCTCGATAAGCAGACTCATCCCCACCCCTGATTTTACCCTAACCTTACATTATGGTGGTTACTAATATGATCATGGGAAACAGAAAGCAATGAGGAAGATCATGTCCATAGGAAGTAAAGTATGGTTGACACTTCCCACTCCACATATGTGCTTGCTTTCTCTCACGCATACATACACCAAGCACACACTTCCTTTGCAACTCTTTTACCCACTCTGGGAGAGGAAATCCACCATTCCTACAATACTTCTTTCAAAGGGTAGAAAAATCCCAATGGACACCAAGTACATTCTCCTCTCTTTCACGGACCTCTCTGCTCATCAGCTCCTGAAGGTCCAACTAAAACAACTGGTGTCCTCATTCTACATTCATTGCCATGGCAGTCTCCTTTTCATGCTCAGAAGTCAACGTCACACCATAACAATTTTGCATGGTGGCACACCTCATTAATTCAAGGCTCATCGCCATCCCACATGGCTTATCAAATTGAGTGAATGGTTATTAGTTTGGGGGATATAAATGACTACTAAGCCATGGTAAAACTGTTTGCCAGGTCTGGTGGTTGGAAATTCTGAAAAGTACCAGAATTAACAAGATACAGAGTTGGAAGGGACCTTGGAGGTCTTCTAGTCCAACCCCCTGCTCAGGCAGGAAACCCCATACCATTTCATACAAATGGTTGTCCAGTCTCTTCTTTAAAAACTTCCTATGTTGGAGCATTTACAACTTCTGGAGGCAAGTCATCCCACTAGTTAATTGTTCTCACTGTCAGGAAATTCCTACATTGATTCTCTCCTTGGTCAGTTTCCATCCATTGCTTCTTGACCTGCTCTCAGGTGCTTTGGAGAACAGGTTGACCCCCACTCTTCTTTGTGGCAGTCCCTTAAATATTGGAATACTGCTATCACATGGGCTCCTCTGTTAGAAACTCTTTTCACACTCATTAACCGATCCTTTCCTTTTTTTCCCCCCAAACCACCCATGTTGTCCAAATAACAGAATAACAGCATTGGAAGGGAACTTGGAGGTCTTCTAGTCCAACCCCTGCTCAATCAGGAGACTATACCCCATTTCAGACAAGTGGTCCATTCTCTTCTTAAAAACTCCCAGGGATGGACCATTCACAACTTCTGAAGGCAAGGCATTCCGCTGATTAATTGCTCTAACTCTCAGGAAATTTCTCCTTAGTTCTAGGTTGCTTCTCTCCTTGATTAGTTTCCATCCATTGCTTCTTCATCTGCCTTCTGGTGCTTTGGAGAATAGCTTGACTCCCATCTTCTTTGGGGATGCCCCTCAAATATTAAAAGACTGCTATCACATTGCTCCTACTCCTTTATTGCTCCAAAGAAGTGAGTGGATAAATTTTGTAGAAGATAATTTTCCTAAACACCTCAAAATTACGGTATGATTTACAGCCTGGGCATCAAAAGAGGAAATTGTTGTGAGAAAGAATGTGGCAGGATGTAACATCTGAATGGTGGAAGACTTGCTAAGTGCCCTCTGGCTACAGCAAAAAAAACAAAACCATTTACTTTTGGTCTGTGCCTAGCATGCATTGAATGATAACCCCATTCCGCTAAATTTCCACATTAGCTTGCAAATTAAGGCAGAAGAAGGAATCGGCTTTTAGTTTGCATGCAATATTTGATAAGGGAAAAATTTGGTCACAGCTGTCCTTAATGCAAGTCTTGCTGCATGCTTTGCTATTCAGCAAAGTGTTGCTATTCCTGGACGAGAACTGAAAAATTTAGGGAAGCTTTTGCAGTGATCTGCATGGTTTGGAAAATGTTAATTAGAATAGAAATAGGAATAGGAATAGGAATTAGAATAGGAGTAGGAGTTGGAGTTGGAGTTGGAGTTGGAGTAGGAGTAGGAGTAGGAGTAGGAGTAGAATAGAATAGAATAGAATAGAATAGAATAGAATAGAATAGAATAGAATAGAATAGAATAGAATAGAATAGAATAGAATAGAATAGAATAGAATAGAATGAAGGGAAGGGAAAGGAAAGGAAAGGAAAGGAAAGGAAGGGAAGGGAAGAGAAGAGAAGGAAGAGAAGAGAAGAGAAGAGAAGAGAAGAGAAGAGAAGAGAAGAGAAGAGAAGACAAGACAAGACAAGACAAGACAAGACAAGACAAGACAAGACAAGACAAGACAAGACCGGTAGAAGAACAGAATAGAACAGAATGGGAAACTATGATCTATAGAACTGAGCTTGGTTTGAGGGGAAAAAGCATCTAAGCTAGCATAAGAGAGGTTTTGGGAAAGAAAAGAAATATCTTTTGGGAAATTCATGTACAGTGATGATTATGAGGTCATTTTCATGCTATCTGATGGAATTTGTGGACTAAAGCATACTTTCTGATTTACCAGACAATTAGAAATAATGGACATCTCTTCTCCCATTGCTTCTGTGCCTCTGAAATGCTCACCAATCACTAACTGACAACTCACAGACCTCTGGGAATCAAGAGGCCATCTGAAGGATATTTATCTCTCCTCGAGAAATGTTCTTCTAATGTATCTATTAAAAGGTTTCCGTACCCAGTTGTGCCCAGTGTTCATCTCTGTTTCTTGTTTGGGGGAGCCAGTGTTGTCTGAAGACATTTTCCTTGGTCATGTGGCCAGCTTCATGCGAAGGTGCTTGGAATGCTCTTACCTTCCCACCCAAGTGGTACCTATTTATCTACTTGCATTTGCATGCTTTGCAACTGCTCGATGAGCAGGAGCTGGAGCAAGAAACGGGAGCTCACCCCATCATGCAGCACTTGGGTCTCGAACACAGGCTGGCAGCTCTTCAGCTGACAAGCTCAGCATCTTTAACCGCTGAGCCATCATGGCCCTAATACATGTATAGTTACTTCCAATTTTCTTCCAATTCCCAACCATCATGCTCTCTGGACATTAGTGACTGCTGTGCAAACTATGAGATTCTTATTAAGTAAATGCTTTTACTGGAGATATTGATGTGAAAATAAATCCTGGTTTTTTTTGCAAATGTTTCTATGTATGAAGCGGATTCCTCCAGATAATGATTGTTCTTTGTTGTCTTTTCGTTCTTTTCATCTTGATGAAGTTTTGTTTCTTTGTTTGTTTATTCTTGGTCTGGAGATGTTCTGGGTATTTAGCAGGCAAAGATAGATAGATGTGTTGATATTGCAAGGATCTGTTAAAGTCTCTGTCACACACACAATTGAGAGAGATGGCATCGGGGAGAAGACCATTATGTCTCTGTGATATGTAGGATTATACCTGTGAAAATATAAAGCAATGGTAATGCCATTTTTAACCTCTGTGTTAACCTAAGATAATTTACTGGAATATTATATAAGAATTCTCTATTGTTTTGTATAAAGGTTATATACTTGGCAGGTTATGCTGTCCAGTGTCCTGTTAATGATGGAGATTACTGGAAATGGAAGCAGGTAAACAGGGCAAGGAAACAGATGTTATACTACAATAATAATAGAGTGTTGCATAGGGAGATATGTAGTTGGATAGATTGTGAATCCGGAGAGGGGCAGAGACTGTATATTTGAGCCTGTATATAAACCCCAGCTCTTCTAGGAAACATTGATGGGTTTCAAAGACCAGTCATTATGCAAGGTGCCAAGATGTCTGACTACATATGTAGCGTTTATTACATTTTATAGGGTTTTTACAAGTAGCAAAAGGCAACATAGATACAGCATCAGGATTGGAGAATAGATACCACATGGGTGCAATCTCCCAACCACATTGGTAAAACCACCCAACCAATCCTTAGGAATAGTGATGATGCTAGTAAAATGAGATCACCTATAAGTCCAGAAAGTCGGGGACTTTCCCACCCAAGATAGAGAATGAGATCATGTAAAGAGGCCCCTGTATTAGACACTGCAGCATGCTGCTAGTGCCATCCACAGGATCTCAATTGCTACTACAAAACATGTCTTCTGCCCATTGAGCAGAATTCCCTTTTGCAAAAGCTTTATAATAACACTCTTATTTATTGTTCACATGTCTCCAGGGTCTACCTGAGAGGTTGATTTTTATCACAGTCTCAAAAGAGGACAAAGTGCCTGCCCAGTCTCTTCTTAAAGACCTCCAGGGATGGAGCATCCACAACTTCTGGAGGCAAGCTGTTCCACTGGTTAATTGTCCTCACTGTTAGGAAGTTTCTTCTTAGTTCCAGGTTGCTTCTCTCCTTCATAAGTTTCCATCCATTGGTTTTTGTCCTTCCCTCTGGTGCTTTGGAGAATAAGTTGACCCCCTCTTCTTTGTGACAGCCCCTCAAATAGTGGAATACTGCTATCATGTTACCCCTAGTCCTTCTTTTCCCTAGACCAGACATAACCATTTCCTCCAATTGTTCTTCATATGTCCCAATGATGCTTTTTCAAGAGACAACTGGACTTTCTGCTTTTTCTTTGAAGATGTTTCGCTTCTTATCCAAGAAGCTTCTCATTCAAAAAAAACCCAGAAGTTCACTTGCCTCTTGAAAAAGTACCTTTGGGACAACCCTGCCTTGGATGACTGAGACTCTCCATAGATATTCTTCATATGTTTTAGCCTCCAGTCCCCTAATCATCCTGGTTTCTCTTCTCTGCACTCTTTCCAGAGTCTCAACATCTTTTTTACATCATGGCGACAAAAACTGGACACAATATTCAAGTGTGGCCATACCAAGGAATTATAAAGTGGTACTAACAATTCCTGTCATCTTGATTCTATCCCTCTGTTAATGTCCTTTATCTATCTATCTATCTATCTATCTATCTATCTATCTATCTATCTATCTATCTATCTATCTATCTATCTATCTATCTATCTATCTATCTATCTATCTATCTATCTATCTATCTATCTATCTATCTCTATCTATTCTATCTATCTATCTATCTATCTATCTATCTATCTATCTATCTATCTATCTATCTATCTATCTATCTATCTATCTGTCTGTCTGTCTGTCTGTCTGTCTGTACGTCTATCTATCTATCTATCTATCTATCTATCTATCTATCTATCTATCTATCTATCTATCTATCTATCTCTTCCATCTATCTATCTCTATCATCTGTCTGTCTGTCTGTCTGTCTGTCTCTATCATCTATCTATCTCTATCTATCTATCTATCTATCTATCTATCTATCTATCTATCTATCTATCTATCTATCTATCTATCTATCTATCTATCTATCTATCATCTATCTATCTACCTATATCTATCTATCTATCTATCTATCTATCTATCTATCTATCTATCTATCTATCTATCTATCTATCTATCTATCTATTTCTATTTATTGATCGATCGATCTATATGTCTTTCTGTCTGTCTGTCTGTCTGTCTATCGGTCTATCGATCTATCGATCTATCGATCGATCTATCCATCCCCATCCCCCTCCCCATCTCGTAATTAAAGTTGTGCGCACTTTCATCAGGCGTATCTCTTCTTCTCTTCTGACGCTTCCCCCCACTCCTTCTCAAGTGGCTGATCGCCTGCCATTTGGAAAGCGAAGCAAACATATTCGTTCCGCAATTAAATAATTGGATGATCTTTTGGCAAAATGAAATAGCGTGACCTCCCCTCCCCACATGAACCCCTCTGTTCTCTCCTTCCCCCTCATCTCTATTTTTTAACACCACTGCTGCTTCCCACATCCTTTCCAGAGAGATAATAACACCACTCAGGGGGGGAAAAAAAACCTTTGAAATATGTCATATTTTAATTAATGGACTTCCTTGTATCAACTTTATACTACGCAATAACAATAAAAATCAAGGAGAGAAGCAACCTAGAATTAAGGAGAAATGTCCTGAGTGTTAGAGCAATTAATCAGTGGAACTACTTGCCTCCAGAAGTTGGGAATTCTCCAACACCGGCAGTTTTAAAGAAGAGATTGGATGACCATTAGTCTGAAATGGTATAGGCAGGGGTGAGATTCAAAAATCCCAGCAACTGGTTCACTGGTTGCTGGATGGGCGTGGCCATGGTGGGCGTGGCCTACCAGAACTTCCAGGGGGGGCATTTTTCACCTTCCCCAGAGTCCAGAGGCTTCCCTTGGGCCTCTGGGAGGGCAAAAATGGCCTCCCCCGGCCTCTGGAAGCCCTCTGGAAGGACTCCAGGAGCCAAAAGCAGGCCCATTTCTCAACTTCCAGAACTTCTAGTTCAGACTATTTTTCACCCTCCCAGAGCCTTCCCTGCATTTATCTGCGTCCAAAATGGGCTTCGTGGAAACTCCTGGCAGGGATGGACGGGGCCAGCCTGTCGGTTCAACTAATGTACATTTAACATCCAGTTCGCCCGAACCGGACCAAACCGGCTGAATGCACCCCTGGGTTTCCTGCCTGAGTAGTGGGGTGGGTTAGAAGACCTCCAAGGTCCCTTCCAACTATTCTATTCTATTCTATTCTATTCTATTCTATTCTATTCTATTCTATTCTATTCTATTCGTATTCTTTCCTATTCCTATTCCTATTCCTATTCCTATTCCTATTCCTATTCCTATTCCGATTCCTATTCTATTCTATTCTATTCTATTCTATTCTATTCTATTCTATTCTATTCTATTCTATTCTATTCTATTCTATTCCTTTTCCTATTCCTATTCCTATTCCTATTCTATTCTATTCTATTCTATTCTATTCTATTCTATTCTATTCTATTCTACTCTACTCTACTCTCTCTACTCTACTTCTACTCTATTCTATTCTATTCTATTCTATTCTATTCTGAAGACCAACCTGTTTTGTGTTTGTATTTTGTCTTTCTACACTTGGAAGTAGAATGGATAACTAGATTTTTCCTAGCCACCATATGGCCTGCCCCTATCCTGGTTTCTTGATTCTGGTTTCTCCATCCAATGCTGGAGTTAGAAAGCTCTCAGCCACTGATTGAAACGCCAGCTTTATTTCTAGTTAATAATAAAAAAAAGATGTATTTATCAATTTGTAGGCCATCTCAATCATCAGAGTAACATTTTGGTTTGGTTTTGGACCCGTGATTCAATTTTGATTACCCTCAACATTTCTCTTATTTATTTATTTTTTAAAAAAACCTGTTTAGAAGTATTTAGAATAACAGAGTTGGAAGGGACCTTGGAGGTCTTCTAGCCCAACCCCCTGCCCAAGCAGGAGACCCTATACCATTTCTGACAAATGGCAATCCATTGTTGGCTGTTGCTTGTATCCTAAGGATGAGAGAAGGGGACCGGCCTAAAGTCCTCCAGCTAGCCGTGAGTCTAAGGCAAAGACTATACAACTCACAGTCACCAGGTTTGGTTTCACCACCTTTAATCACTATGCTGAACTGGCTCTCAGACTTATTCTTGGTTTATTCATGAAACATATTCAGCAACAGGAGAGGAGTGAAGGCAAGATGAATGTGCTTAAAATAAAGGAAGAGATGGATAGAAATTCAGATCTTACATCTCTTTCTGTCTTTGGGCAGTGTGGTCTTTTCCTTTTGGAGCAGGTGGAACTTTTAATGCCTGTGCACTTCAGCAACCAAACCAAACATGTCTGATCTCAAGCATAGATTATTCTTCTTCCTTCTTCCTTCTTCCTTCTTCCTTCTTCCTCCTCCTCCTTCCTCCTTCTTCCTCCTCCCTCTCCTTCTCCTTCCCTTGCCCCCTCCAACACCCCTTCAACTTCTCCTTTCTCTTCTTTACCCTCTTCCTCATCTCCTCTCTTCCTCCTCTCCTCCTCTCCCCCTCCTCCCTTCCTCTCCCCCCTCCCTCTCCTGTTCACCTTATTTTCCTTCCTTCACCCTCCTTCTCCTTTCCCTCCCCTCCCCTCATTCTCCCCCTCTCTCTGCTTGTTCCCTTCCCCATCTTCCCCTTCTCCTTCCCCTCCCTCTCCCCACCTCCTTCTTCACATTCTCCTCCTTTCCCTCCTTCACCCTCTTCCTCCTCCTCCTCCCTTTCTTTTCTTTTCCTCCTCTTTCTTTCCTTCACCTTTCCCCTTCCTTCCTCCCCTCCCTCCCTTCCTCTCCTCCTCCTCCTCCTCCTCCTTTTCCTCCTCCACCAAAAGGTATTAGATTCCAACATAGCTGCATTTGAACGATCACTCTCTCTGGGACCTTAGGGGTTAAAACTGAAAAGCTGTGGAAATCCTTGCACATATTTGACCTGCCAACCTCATGTAATCCCCAATCAAATTGAGGTTTCTTTCCTTTTTAAAAAAAATAAGTTTCTTTCCTATTTTTTTTTTTTTGCTAAATATCTGGAAGCCGCTTTCTCGCGTCTCATTACCTGGACAGAATTTAATCTCACCTCCATCACAATCAAATATTTTTCGACATGCTTATAGAAAGGACTCTGCTCTCCACAGCTGACCTTTCCTGCAAGAGCTGAACCTGGATAGCTTTTGTGCGGGGTCGTACTTACCCTACAGGTGTGCCCTCTCACACCTGCAGGATATATGCATTCCCACATAAAAGCTATACAGGTTCTAATGTACTCTGTATTCACAAGAAAAGGGGACATGGTGGCTCAGGGACTAAGACGCTGAACTTGTTGATCAGAAAGGTCAGCAGTTTGGCGGTTCGAATCCCTAGCACCACGTCATGGAGTGAGCTCCCGTTACTTGTCCCAGCTTCTGCCAACCTAGCAGTTTGAAAGCATGTAAAAATGCAAGTAGAAAAATAGGGACCCCTTTGGTGGGAAGGTAACAGCAGCGTTCCATGAGCCTTCTGCGTTTAGTCATGCCGGCCACATGACCACGGAGACGTCTTTGGACAGCGCTGGCTCTTCGGCTTTGTAATGGAGATGAGCACCACCTCCAATGACTAGCACATATGTGCGAGAGGAACCTTTACCTTTACCTTTTTATACTCACAAGAAGATCGAGTCTGGAGGAGAACCTTCCACACCAGAAGAAGTACAAATGTCATTTTTCTTGGAACTTGCTGCAAGCCAGGAATAACTCTTGAATAAATTTTGAGCGGGTGAGAAAAACAGCCTTCCTGATTGCTTGCAGTTTTTTTTCCCTTTTTTTCTTTTGTTAATCTAATGTGCCAGCATGCTATATGCACCCGAGCGGATTGCCCAGGCGAGCCGATCATGCAATCTGCATCGCAGCAGCCATGCACATTCCACCCTTGGGAGGGCTCTGGGCTAAACGTCACATCGCACGGCGATGTTTCCAAGGCATGTTCTGTCATTTTCAGAAGAAAAAAAAAATCTCTTCATTTTGCAGCCGCCTCTCAGGGTATGTTGGCTGGTTGTTGGAATGGGGACAATTTAAACTGGGCTTAATTGGAATGGAGCTGGAAGGGACCTTGGAGGTCTTCTAGCCCAGCCCCCACCTCAAGCAGGAGACCCTATACCATTCTAGACAAATGGCTGTCCAATTTCTTCTTAAAAGCCTCCAGTGATAGAGCATCCACAACTTCTCAAGGCAAGCTATTCCACTGGTTAATTATTCTCACTGTCAGGAAGTCTCTCCTTCATTCCAGATTGCTTCTCTACATGATTAGTTTCCATCCATTGTTTCTTCTCCTGCCTTCTGGGGCTTTGAAAAATAAGTTGATCCCCTCTTCTTTGTGGCAGCCCCTCAAATACTGGCATGCTGCTATCAGATCCCCCCTAGTCCTTCTTTTCTCTAGACTAGCCAAACCCAAATCCTGCAACCATTCCTCATATGTTTTAGTCTCCAGGGCTTTTAATCATTTTAGTTGTTCTGCTCTGCACTCCCCCCCCCCCAAAGGTTCAACATCTTTTTGGTAAGGTGGTGACCAAAACTGGATGCGGTATTCCAGGTGTAGCCTTACTAAGGCTTGTTAAAGTGGTACTAATACTTCATGTGATTTTGATTCTGCACAGGGTCCCCTAACAACCATCTTGTCAGCAATGGAAATTCTGCTCCAGAAGTCATAAGTCAAGAACTACCTGTAGTAGATCACATTCTACTTCTTTTTTAAAAAATAGATTTTATTGTGTTTTCCACCAATACAGCTCAAATCATCATCATATTTTCAAATAGCATTTCGACTACAAATATTATTAGCTTATAAGTCTTAATACATTCAATAATACATCTATTAATAGCTATTATTTTGGTCAATAATTGGTTTCATCTTATATTCTTATGTATTTTACATATTTACAAAGGATTGTCTTAAGGTCTCTTACAGTTAATCTTCTTGTCTTACTTCTTATATCTGTTCACTATGCATTCATACCATTTGTGCCAGATTGAATAACACTCGGAGTCCTCCTTCTCTTTCATTTTTAATGTGAGCATGTTCATTTCAGCACATTCCTTTATTTTTTGTTGGACTAATTCCTCACTGGGGGTGTTAGGGGTTTTCCACATTTGTGCAAAAGCTATTCTGACCACTGTTAAGATGTGTAAAATTATATATTGGAGGGGGGTAGGATCACATTCTACTTCTAAGACACAAGTAGGAAAAGTAGCAATCACACGTATTTCATCTTCAAGCTGAACTTCTGCCGTAACCAGGTCTTTTCAAAGATCTAGACTTTTGTCTAGATCTGTGCTCCTTGCTGTTTGACCTGAATTCAAACTCATAACCAACTGAGCACCTCCCCAAAGGAAGACCTCGCTTTTCTCATTCTGTGCTTCCCGCTGCTTGACCTGAATTCTGAACTGATCTTGGAAGAAGAAGAATGCATGTTGATTGCTCTTCTCGGTTTGAACAGGAAGGGTTGGAGGAAAAAGTGCATCAAACCTACAGCAAATCAGATTTCAAACCATGATGGTCATTTTTATTTACCGCGGTGATTTGTTTCCCTGAAATCTGGATGTTCTGACTTTCTTTTTCAGATATTGATCCAAGGAATGTTCAGTGAAATGCTAAAAGTGAATAAACAGACTCGTTGTTTAAAAAAAAAAATGTGGAAGAATAACACTGCAAAAATGCTCCGGGGTTTCAAAAATAATGCTTTAACCCAACAGGTAAAAAATGTCTGTGCAGATTCTCAGCCTTCCAGGTCATGGTTTGTCCTTGAAGATGTTTCGCTTCTCATCCAAGAAGCTTCTTTAGCTCTGACTGGATGGTGGGGAAATGGAAGGATTTATATTCCTTGCAGACAATTGGTTATTTGCATCCTTTTAGAGGGTCATTGAAGCACTTGGGGGTTTATCAGTGTCCTCAGGTTCACCTGAGTGGTGCAAATGGATGTTGAGCTTTCTTGGAACTGTTCAAAGGACTGTGTTGTAGATTGGAGATAGATATCTGCAACAGTGTCCTTTCAGCAGTTCCAAGAAGGCTCCGCACCCATTTGCACTACTCAAGTGACTCTGAGGACTCAGATAAACCTCTAAGTGGCCTCAATGACTCTCTAAAAGAATGCAAATGACCAGCTGTCTGCAAGGAATATAAATCCTTCCATTTCCCACCATCCTGTCAGAGCTGAAAAAGCTTCTTGGATGAGAAGCTTCAAAGAAAGACAAGAAAGTCCAGTTGCCTCTTGAAAAAGCACTTTTAGGACAACATATCAAACAGGAAAAAGTGAGGACTTCAGCACTAAATGTAGAGTGAAAACCAGAATAGAAGCAGATACATACATCTATCAGAAAGGGACGCTAAGCACCACACTGTCTTAAACTGGAATTAGAAATCTTGCAGGCAGTGATTTAAGGACACTGTTCTTTGTTAAGCTCCTTTTATTGCAAGACCTGGAAAAGCCATTAACGAACAAACCAATGACTCCAACATATAAAGTGCAAGCTATATCTCTTTATTAAACTGAGTCATACTTTAAAGAACATCTTGCCCTTGAGGTGTGAATGGTTATAACAACCTCAGGTTTTGGGATTCAGAAAGGATTAACATTGTCTGTCCTTATTTTAATGACCCATCTGGTCTCAGGGTTTGTTTCAGACTAAGTTGTGGTGATGGGATGTGAACCTGGAGAAGGAAGGTGTATGTGTGTAGATGTAGGAAAAGAGCAGACAGAGCTGGGTGAAGAGGAGTTAAACGAGTTAATAGCTTAGAGTCTTGATGTCACCACAAATGGTTCAAGTCCAATCCCTCTGGGATTGATTTATGGAAGGATAGATGCAAGATCACATGAAGTATTGGTACTGCTTGACAATGCCTTGGTCAAACCACACTTAGAATGCTGCATCCAGTTTTGGTTTCCACAATATAAGAAAGATATTGAGACACTGGAAAGAGTGCAGAGAAGAGCAACAAAGATAATTAGGAGGCTGGAGGCTAAAACATGTGAAGAACAATTAAGGAAATTGGGTATGTCTAGTCTTATGAAAGAAAAGACTAGGAGAGACATGATAGCAGTGTTCCAATATTTGAGGGGTTCCTGCATAGATGAAGGGTTCAAACTATTTTCCAAAGGACCCAAAAGCAAGACAAGAAACAATCACTGGAAACTAACCAAGGAGAGAAGCAACCTAGAACTAAGGGAAATTTCTTAATGGTGACAGCAACCAACCAATGGAACAGCTTGCCTTCAGAAGTTGTGTGTGCTCCATCACTGGAAGCTTTCAACAATAGAATGGACACCCATTTGTCTGAAATGGCATGAGCCAGGGTCTCCTGCCTGAGCAGGGGATTGGACTAGAAGACCTCCAAGGAACCCTTCCAACTCTGTTATTCTTAAGTTTGACACTTTTAGTCCTCCACATGCATTTACCTATGGGGTTTTTTTAAGCGTCCTTCTTGTTGTGTGTCTCTGCTTTATCCTTATGGCTGCAGCTGGAATTAGTCAGAAATAGTGCAGGGTCTCCTGCTTGGGTGGGGGTTGGGCTGGACTAGAAAATATACAAGGTCCCTTCCAACTCTGTTAATCTGTTAGAATTGTGATCTCTTGAATTCTTCGGGATAAAGTGGAATGGAATAGATTAGAATAAATTGGAATGGAGTAGATTAGAGTAGAGTAGAGTAGAGTAGAACAGAACAGAACAGAATAGAATAGGGAATAGAATCGAATGGAATGGAATAGAATAAGGTATAGAATAGAATAGAATAGAATAGAATAGAATAGAATAGAATAGAATAGAATAGAATAGAATAGAATAAGGAATAGAATGGAATGGAATGGAATGGAATAGAATAAGGTATAGAATAGAATAGAATAGAATAGAATAGAATAGAATAGAATAGAATAGAATAGAATAGAATAGAATAGAATAGAATAAGGAATAGAATGGAATGGAATGGAATAGAATAAGGTATAGAATAGAATAGAATAGAATAGAATAGAATAGAATAGAATAGAATAGAATAGAAGTCCCCAAAACTTGGCAACTTTCAGACTTGTGGAATTCAACTCCCAGAATTCTCTAGCCAGCTATGCTAATTCTGGGAGTTGAAGTCCACAAGACTTAAAATTGCCAAGTTTGAAGACCTCTGAAATAGAAGAATGGGATGGGTTGGAATCAAGGGTGGGATGCTACTGGTTCTGCCCGGCTCTATAGAACCGGTAGCTCTGAAGAGCAGAAGACACCAAACCGATTCTGTGTCTGCTGCTGTTTGGCCCACCCAACCGCCCGGGATCTTGGCTGTCCTTTATTTCCTGCTTTTTCAACCTCAGCTGCTTTGCGCAGCACAGCTGAGGTTGAAAAAGCAGTAAAAAAAAAGAAGTGTTTTTTCAAATGCTGCGCACCCGCGCGCAGTGCTTATCAGCTGTCTGGGCAGCACAGCTTTCGGTGTATTACATGCACACACAGCAAAACACAATCACCAAACCGGTAGTAACACTGATTGAATCCCACCCCTGGTTGGAATGGAATGGAATGAAATGGAGTAGAGTGGAGTGGAGTGGAGTGGAGTGGAGTAGAGTAGAGTAGAGTAGAGTAGAGTAGAGTAGAGTAGAGTAGAGTAGAGTAGAGTAGAACAGAACAGAACTGAATTGAACTGAACTGAATTGAATTCAATTAGAGTTGGAAGGGACCTTGGAGGTCTTCTAGTCCAACCCCCTGCTTAGGCAGGAAACCCTACACCACTTCAGACAAACGGTTGTGCAATCTCTTCTCAAAACCTTCCAGTGTTGGAGCATTCACAACCTCCCCAGGCAAATTGTTCCACTAATTAGTTGTTCTAACTGTCAGGAAATTCCTCCTTAGTTCTAAGTCTCCCATTTCATGTCAACACTGCTGCAATTAACTCTCTTTTTGTGAATCAGTCTGCCTCACTTCCCAGTCTGTGGCCTTCGGAGAGGATTGGCCAGTGAGGGTTTTCCAGAATTGTGTTCTGGCTGGGCTGTTAAAAATTGTGGAAGGGAAATGAGTGATGGCCTTAATCTCCGATGCTCGTGAAAGTCCCCGGGAGCTAGGGATGACTTTTGGCTGCTTGATCACTCAGATTTCTCATCTGTCAGGGAGTACAAACATCCCATTAAAATTGCCAACCGATCCTGGAGATATCAGCTCCAGGTGATGTGCAAATAATAATAATAATCAGTGGAGAGGCCAGACATTGTTCGAGGAAAGATAGAGGAAGGAGAAGAGGGAGCGAAACATTAAAGGCATAGCCACAAATGTAGAGTTGTTGTTGTTTTTTCCCTGCAAATGATTCGGGACTGGAAAGCAGGGAAGACAAGAAAGAATAGAAAGAGAGAGAAATCATACTGCGATATAGGAAGTCCTCAACTTACAACAGTTCACTTAGTGATTGTTCAGTTAGTGTTCTGACCTAGGCTTCACAAAATCAGGAAGCAGACTCCCGATCCTAACAAAACTCCTTTTATTTAGGCTAATGTGAATTCCTCTCATTCTCATCCAGCAAAGTCCTGGCAAACAGTCTTTCAAGAGTGATTTACAACCACAGACCTTATCAGGCTTAGAGAGTTGCCAGGCCGATAGCTTCCAAGCGCAACGCTGTAGCAGAAAAGACTTGGCAAGGAGTCAGGAATGAATCTTCACCCTAATGAAATGAACTAATCGTCTCCTGCAGACGCAACCCCAACTTTCGCTCCTCTTTATTCCCTATGGGACGAACCATTCACATCCACCTCTGCCTTTACTCCCGAGTCGATCCTTAACTGTTCCCTTCTCCTGGCAGCTCTGTGCATGCACACGTTGGGAACAGGCTCCAGCTGTTCTTCTGCCCCACTGATATCCGACTCTGAAGGCACCTGATAACAGTCGGCCATCTCTGCCTCCGACGCAGAGCCCTTGTCAGATCCTTCCCCAGACTCCAGGACTGGCCCATGTTCCTTCCCAACCTCCTCACTGTCCAAGTCTTCCGCCAACTCCACTGGCCACTTGCGGGCCACAAAAGTTACAACGGCACCAAAAGACGGACTTATGACCATTTTTCACACTTACGACCATTGCGGCAGCCCCATGGTCACGTGATTTACATTCAGATTCTTGACAACTCACATTTATCATGGGGTCCCGGGGTCACGTGAGCCCCTTTTGCAACCTTCCGACGAGCAGAGTCCATGGGGAAACCAGATTCACTTAACAACCATGTGTCTAATTTAACACTTGTGTCGATTCCCTTCGCAAATGTGGCAAGGAAAGTCGTACAATGGGGCAAAGCTCATTTAACAAATGTCTCGCTTAGCAACATAAATTGGTAGCTCAGCTACGGTCGTTAAGTTTGTTGCAACTTGGGATGTGGCATTGGGAACATCCTGGAAGTGATTAAAAAAGTAGAAAGTAGGAGAAAGAGAGGCGAACCTGGGGAGGAATTGAGAAGATTAATGTCAGGCACGAAAGACCAGATTCAGGGGTGAAGATCCAATTAAACTGATTTATTGCTAAAAAGCCTACGCAGAGGAATCTTCTCAACTACTGGTTAGACCTGCTTGGAATTAGATAGGGTCAACAAGAATTTGGGGGGGTGAACTTAGTTCACTTGTGGCTACGTAGGGATTCTAGGCTGATTCCGCTTTTGACTCCACCCCCAGATTCTGCCACTCCTTCTCCATAGAGATGTGAAATTCTACACGGCATTTGGAACTGTCCTACTATTTCTGACACATTTCTGTTGTCAAGTGAGTTTTGCCCCCATTTTATGACCTTTCTTGCCTCTGCTGTTAAGCGAATCACTGCCGTTCACAAGTTAGTAACCTGGTTGTTCAGTGAAATCTGGCTTCCCCACTGACTTTCCTTGTCACAAGGTCACCAAAGGGGATCTCGTGTCCTTGGGACACGGCAAGTATCGTCACTATCAGTTGCCAAGCAACCGGATTTTGATGAGGTGACCGTGGGGATGCTGCATCAGTTGTAAATGTGGAAAAAAATGACTCCTTTTTCAGCGGTGTTGTAAACCTTTGATTGGTCACTAAATGAACTGTTGTAAGTCTAGGACTAACTGTATAGGAAGCTTAAGGTTGAACTTCTCCCAAAGGTGCTCTTTTTCAAGAGACAGTTGGACGTTCTGGTTTTTCTTTGAAGACGTTTCACTTCTCATCCAAAGAAGCTTCTCCAGCTCTGACTTAATGGAGGAGAATGGAAGGATTGATACTCCTTGCAGACAGCTGGTCCTTTGCATCTTTTTAATGGGCTGTTAAGGTCACCTGGAGATTTATCTGTGTCCTCAGAGTCACGAGCCTTCTTGGGACTGCTGAAAGGACTGTGTTGTAGACTGGAGTTAGGTGATGTTGTATTCCTTCCCTTTTGTTGAGAAAAAGCTGTTCACAGGGGTGGGGCTGCTGGGGGTTTGCAGGGGTTCAGGAAAGCCCCTAGCTAAGATTCTGTGCAGTTTGGAGAACCCCTGCCATGCCCCTGTTGGAATCTGATTCCGAGGGAGAGGTGAAACAGCTGACAGTGGGAGTGTGCCTCCGGTGGCTGTGAAGGACACTGGGAAAGGTCACAGTCCAGCTGGGCATTCAGAGGAAGACACAGGC
This sequence comes from Notechis scutatus, assembly GCF_049901735.1. NCBI lineage: Eukaryota > Metazoa > Chordata > Lepidosauria > Squamata > Elapidae > Notechis > Notechis scutatus. The sequence continues at coordinate 206,799,538 of NC_142011.1, forward strand.
CCACCCATTCTTCATCCTAGGGCATTCAGGTAGGAGCAGATAAGGGAGCAATGTGAGTTGCATGGTTTACAGGGGAGGAAAGGGCCCTGATTCCCTTCATTGTCTGCAGCTGGGAAGACTGTTTAAAAGGGCGGACTATGCACGACAAAATTGCTGGAAGCAAAGCGTGAAATTATCCTGGTTTGTCGAGTCTTATCTGAGTCCTGGCATCCTCCCAAATGTGTCTGTTTCATTATCTTTTGACGCCTTCGGTCCCTTATCCTGCCCTGTCTCGTTAATTGCTGCATTGTGATATGTGTTGGTTTTTATTTATAATTTATATGTACTTTGAGTTTTGGGATGGAATTTCTTCCCTTTGAGAATTGTTTTTGGGAGAGTTTTTTTTTTCCTCCAGTCGATGATAACTGGACATTGGGGTCCAAGTTGGAGGTATTAAAGGGACTTTACCTATTTTGGTGACTTTTGTGCCACGTCCCGGGACATCACAACCCCAAAATCCCATGCCTAGTGGCCCTGCCCACCCCACCCCGCCCCTCCAAGGAGTCCCCATGAGGCCCGTTTTGGATGCAGGTAAGCGCAGGGCCTGCGTGGAGGCTCAAGGAAGGTGAAAAATGGGCTTCAGGAAGGCCGGAAGTGGGGAGGCCATTCTGGGGAGGCCATTCTCGCCCGGAGGCTCAAGAAAACCTTTGCTGCCGTGGTGCAGGAGGCCGACTAGGCAACGTCCACCCAGCAACCAGGCAGAAAACCTATTGCTCAAATTTTGGAAGCCCTCCCCTGGCTGTTCAGTTTTGACATAGATGGCCTCTTTGTCCAAAATGGTTGTCTTCAAAGGAGTGGCCTCTTTTAAATTCTCACTTCTTGATGTTCTTCAGACTTGGTTGTTTTTCTGCAGATGTTTAGTTAGCAGGCTAGCTAACCCCATCGCTGTATGAGGCTGAAAGTAACTCTACCGTACTAAAGGGATAACCTAGCCTGGTATAATAGAATGACCTTGGGGCTAAGATCAACCTGGAATTGCTCCGATCTTTATATATATATATATATATATATATATATATATATATATATATATATATATATATTATATTTATATATATATATTTCTTTTTATGACCCCTGTAATCCCTCTCTTAGGGATAGGGTCGTGGCAACCAAGTGGAGCTGAGCATTTATTGGCCGGATGCCCTTCCTGACACCCCCATGGAGTTCACAGCAAATATTTTCTCTTGGCGCCCTGACATATGTCACTTCCCAAGATTGAACTCTCAACCTTCCGAATGGGAGGTGAGCGTCTTCATCTCTAAGCCACTATGCTGCTCGCCAATCTTTTCCATCTTTACTCCTACTAAAATGGGAAATGACTTTTCCAAGCGTGCAGTTTTCCAGAGATTCCCTAACTCAGGACAATAGAAGTTGTAATCCAAAATAGCTGGAAGGCATCACATTGGGGGGAAGTATAAGGATCACAGAAGATAAGTGAAATGTTCAATTGATATTCCGTTTGGCCGTTCTAATCCTTTGGGTGATTTTATTCCTGGGTTGCTTGGCTTGGTTTCGTTCGCTTTTACCATGTGCCCCGTTTCAAAGTCTATTTTAATTGATGGGAAGTTGGCTTCAACGATTTATAAATAAAAGATTCCCTCCCAAACACGAAGCTCTGCTGTCTTTTGTAAACTGTGAGTGATGAAGTGAAGATTCTGTTTTTGGGAATAGAAACCTGGCAGGAAGTGGATTGCCAATAGTTAGATTGGATGGCTGTGTGGGCTCAGGGAATTGATTGGTTTTTTTTTAAGAAGTTATTTTATGAATGTCTATAAGTTCTGCCTTTGGGGGAAAAATCATTGACTCCATGGTAACAAAAAAATGAAGATTAAAACATGCAGGGGGTCGGTTTAGAACTAACAAAAGGAAGCTGGGAAAAGAATCAAGGGTATATTAGCCTCCTGAGATGAAATCAAAGGTAAAACAAAATCATCATCATCACCTTTTAACAACCCCATAATCCCTTGCGGAGTGGAGTCTGGGCCACTGAACAGGGCTGTGTGTTTACTGGCTGGATGCCCTTCCCTGTCACCAGTGTGGAGTTAAATTCAGCAGATATATTCTCAATGTGCCCAGAGCGAGAAATAGCTGCCTCTACTAGGATCGAACACACAGCCTCCTGATTGTGAGGGGAGAGCTTCCCTGCTAGGCCACCGCACCACCGGTTACCACAGCTGAACCCAAAATTTCTGTTGCTCAGTAAAAACTCACTCGACAGTTGTTAAGTGAGTTTTTGTCCCATTTAATGACCTTTCTTGCGCCGTTGTTAAGTGAACCGCTGCAGTGTGTCAACTACTCGCAAGGTTGTGAAGTCAGTCTGGCTTCCCCATTGACCTCACTTGTCAGAAGCTCGCAAAAACGATCATAAGTCACTTTTCTCAGTGCCGCTGTAACTTTGAACGGTCTGTCAATGAACTGTTGTAAGTCGGAGACTACCCATGGCATTCTTCCTAAATACATCAATCTCAAAAGCCTTAAAAGAAGTATTTCCCTTTGTAGGGGACAAAAATCTTTCTCTTTATGGGGTTGGTTGAATTTCTGTCTGTAGTAGACAGGGGGAATGCTTTTTAGATAGAGTATATCTTGATTCAGCAAAGGTAACTGTACAGTTTCTTAAGATATTCTTGTGACAAGATCAGTGGTGGGATTCCATTTTTTTTACTACCTGTTCTGTGGGCGTGGCTTGGTGGGCATGGCAGGGGAAGGTTACTGGAAAATCTCCATTCCCTCCCCAGCCCACTAACCTGCTTTCCAGCTCCGTTCTCCTGTGTATTCAGTAGATTCTGACCGGTTCTGGAGAACTGGTAGTGGAAATTTTGAGTAAGTTTGGAGAACCGGCAAATACCACCTCTGACTGGCCCTGCCCCCATCTCTTCTCTGCCTCCCATTGAGCCCCAGCTGATCGGCTGGGTCTTCTTGGGTTGCCCTGCACAGGAGAACGGAGCTGGAAAGCAGGTTAGTGGGGGTGGAGAGGGAATGGGATTTTGCAGTAATCTTCCCCTGCCATGCCCACCAAGCCACACCCACCAAGCCATGCCACGGCCACAAAGCCATGCCCACAGAATGCGTAGTAAATTTTTTTGAATCCCACCACTGGGGTGAAGGTTCTTTCTTTGAGCTTGTGGGTTGGTTTCTGAATGTATCATTACCAAGCTAAGCAACATCTTCAACAGAGTTTAGGGGATATCAGTGTCCATGTTGTTGTGTTTATAAGGGCTTCAGGCCTGGGTGTGTCAAGTGAGGGTCTTTTGATTGGTCAGCTGTGAGTCATCAGGGAGTCTTTTGATGGATCTTGTGATAAGGAGACTGTAAGAGCTGCAGTGGTGCAGTAGTTAGAATGCAGTACTGCACGCTACTTCTGCTGACTCCTGGCTGCCTGCAATTTGGCAGTTCAGGTCTCACCAGCTCAAGGTTGACTCAGCCTTCCATCCTTCTGAAGTGAGTAAAATGAAGACCCAGATCGTTGGGAGCAAAATGCTGACTGTAAGCCCCTTGGAGAGGGCTGTAAAGCACTGTGAAGCTGCATATAAGTCTAAGGGCTCTTGCTAATGCTATATCAGGTGACATTCATTTGGAGGTGAACTGCTGATTGGGGGATTTGCATGGGTTGGTTGAGGGTCAGTGCCGTCTCTGGTTGGCTGTGCAGTTGATTTGGATTCGGAGGGGTTCATAGGCTGGTTGTAGGTCAATCTGATTCGATTAGATTAACAGAGTTGGAAGGACCTTGGAGGTCATCTAGTCCAATCCCCCATCCAAGCAGGAGACCCTACACAATTTCTGACCTATGCAGTACAGTCTCTTCTTGAAAGCCTCCAGGGATGAAGCTCCCACAATTTCCAAAGGCAACTTCTGTTCCATCGGTTGATTGTTCTCACTGTCAAAAAGTTTCTCCTTATTCCCAGGTTGAATCTCTCCTTGATCAGTTTCCATCCATTATTCCTTGTCTGGCCTTCAGGTGCTTTAGAAAATAGCTTGACCCCCTCCCCTCTGTGGCAATCCCCTCAAATATTGGAAGACCTCTATCATGTCTCCCCTGATCCTTCTCTTCTCTAGACTAGCCAAGCCCAGTTCCTGTAACCGTTCTTCATATGTTTTAGTCTCCAGTCCCCTCATCATCCTGGTTGCTCTTCTCTGCACTTTTTCTAGAACATCAACATTTTATAGTGTGGTGACCAAAACTGGATGTAGTATTATAGGTTTGGTCATTCTGTTGATGGAATCACTTGTGGAGTGCCAGGCTTCGATGAATTCTCCGGCATGGCAAGTGGTAGCATGGCCGATGAACTTCAAGTCCCAGAATTCCACAGCCAGCATACATCCATCTTGAAATTGCTAAGTTAGAAAGATAGGAGATCTTCGTGTTTGTCTAGGACGCAACCTTAGATGGAACATTTTTTTTATTCTGTAACAACTTTGTTCCCTAGACCATCTGTCTTGTAAACTGACAACATTTCTTTTTCTCGTGATGTACATGTGTATGTATGTATGTATGTATGTATGTGTATATATATATATATATATATATATATATATATATATATATATATATATATATATATATATATATATATATATATATATATGGAGGACATGGTGGCTCAGTGGCTAAGATGCTGAGCTTGTTGATCAGAAAGGTTGGCAGTCCGGCAGCTCGAATCCCTAGCGCCACTAATAGAGTGAGCTCCCTTTACTTGTCCCAGTTTCTGCCAACCTAGCAGTTCAAAAGCATGTAAAAAAATGCAAGAAGAAAAATAGGGACAACTTTGGTGGGAAGGTAACAGCATTCTGTGCGCCTTCGGCATTGAGTCATGCTGGCCACATGACCACGGAGACATTTTCAGACAGTGCTGGCTCTTCGGCTTTGTAATGGAGATGAGCACCGCCCCTAGAGGCAGAAATGACTAGCATGTATGTGCGAGGGAAACCTTTACCTCTACCTCACATGTATATATTTGAACTAGACTGCGTTGTTTCTCTATGTCATAGGATAATAATATGTGGATATGTGGGTGTATGCACATTTTTTTTTAATTATTTGTCATATTTATGTAGTGTATATTCGAGGTTTATTGAAGGTGGTGACCCTTTGAGAGCTGCATGCAATGAAATTTCATTTTAATGTAGCCCAATTAGCGTACTGTGATGACCCATAGTCTCTCAAAATAACCCCAAACCCAAAACATATATTAAAGTCCGGTAAGGCCTTCAACTTAACTTCACTGTTTTATTAGGCACAGTTTAAAATCACAAAAGTAAATAATGAGGCAAACAGAAAACCAAAACAAACCGCATTGATGAGAGTTCCGAAGCAAGCCAAGATAACTAATCATAAACTCCAGGAAAATAACCGAGGAGAGTCCATGGGAAGAACGCCAGCAAAGATAAACCTCTTTCAAGGTGAACACTAAATTGACTCCTGCAGATTCTAACTGTGCACTTGCAAAGTTATATACATAGCTCCCACCTGCAAGCCACGAGGAGGATCCTGGTAATCTCCTCTTGAGTAGACCTCGCTTTTCCCTGATCCTCTCCTCCCTGCGTGACCTAGGATGGATAGGGGATGGGCCTGGATCCTCCTCTAACTGCTCAGCCGGCCTCTGCCTTTCCCCAGCCTCCTCCACCACCTCTGGAGCCACACTCCCACTGCCTGTTGGTTGTTCCTCCTCTTCCTCAGAGTCAGTCTCCACCAGGGGCATGACACGTACATTCAAAGTGACAATAAAGTTATTCTAAGTTCTAACTTGTTCTAGTTGTTTTGTCCTCACGTACTTTGGAGGATAGCAAAGCACAATGCCCTTTTGGTAAAAAATTAAATTCGGAGTCTAACTTTTTTAGATTCTTTCTGGGCAGCCTCTTCTTCCTTGGCTTCAGATTTGTTTTGGTGTCTTATCCAATTAAATTATAGCCTGCCTGTGTTGGAAGTTGAAGAAAGCTTCCCACCTAACGTGCTCCGAGCCCATTAAAATTAAAAAATCACCAGCCAGCATCTTCCCTCCGGAGTCAGACAAAAAGTCAACATTTGCATTTAAATGGATCTTCTGCCAGGAAGGAAGAACATCTTCTGCAGAGTCAGGGTGCATCGGAGATAAAACTTCCTTTTGGATGCAGTAAATATATTTTATCTTTTTAATTTATTTATTTTTTTTCCTTTTAAGAAAAGGCCATTCGGTTCTTTTGACGGAGGGGTGCAGGATTACGGCACGCAGAGTCGGCGCAGTGCCATCTCACTGGTCTGCGGAGTCTGCACACCCAGTTGGGATGTACTCAGGGGTGGGCTTCAAAAAAATTAGCAACCGGTTCTCTGCCCGGTTGCTGGGTGGGCGCAGCCATGGTGGTCGTGGCCTAGTTGGCCTCCTGCACCATGGTGGAAGGGCCGTTTTTGCCCTCCCCGGGCTCCAGAGGCCCTCTGGAGGCCAGAAATGGGCCCTTTTCTGGCCTTCCGGAGCCTCTGGGAGGCCCATTTTTGGCCCTCCCCAAGCCTCCACACAGGCCCTGCACTTACCTGGAATCCAAAACAGGCTACGTAGAGACTCCTGGGAAGGGAGGGTCAGGGTGGGCAGGTCCAGCTAGTTGTTGCCACTACTGGTTCAGTGAACCGGATGTAAAATTAGCATCCAGTTCGCCCAAATCAGTGCAAACCAGTAGCAGCCCACCCCTGGATGTATTCAGGATTTAAATACGAGGGCTATCCACAAAATAGATTACGTTTTCGTCTGTAGCAAGAAGGGGCGGAGCTAGCGCGGCCATCTTTGGTCTGTGCGTCCCGCCACTCAGCCTGCATCTAGTCGTGCTAGTGGGAGGTTCGTAGCGTTGCCCGTTATTTCACAGCAAACGTTTTGAAATGTGTGCTGCAATTGAAAATCCCGCGAGATACAGCCCCGATCTTGCTTTAGGGCGGATGAGGGAAAAATCTCCCACTTGAAAGCATTCAGGACTTCTCGAGTGCGATTTCCTGTGTGTGGTCGGGCATTTTCATTGAAAAACAAAATTTTTGAGCTTAGCTTTCCTCTACGCTTGTTCTGAATGGCTTTTCTTAGTTTTTGCAACGTTTCACAATAAGTTCAATCGGTTTATGGTTTTTTGCAAACAAAAACCTTATCACGGATCGCACCTCACATCTCGCGGGATTTTCAATTGCAGCACACATTTCAAAAGTTTGCTGTGAAATAACGGGCAACTATATGAACCTCCCACTAGCACGACTAGAGGCAGACTGAGCGGCGGATGCACAGACCAAAGATGGCCACGCTAGCTCTGCCCCTTCTTGCTACAGACGAAAACGTCATCTATTTTGTGGATAGCCCTCATAGGAGGTACATACCTCAACACACCTCAGGTCACCCAACTGGGAGCCATTTGTCATTTTGTGTTGCAATGCAACCTGTACTTTCCGTCATGAATGAGCTTGGCCCTTTCAGGGCAGGAAAATTTGTCTGTTAGGGAAATGGATGAATGAGGAGAGCAAGCATTTGGAACTCCGAAAAGGAGCATCGTTTCGAAATGGAGTCAGGCTCACAGGAACCTGCAGCTGATTCTTAAAGAACGCAACACTCGACACATAGAGTGTATTTTCATTTTGTATCCACTCCCTCAAATAGCCTCCTTCTCACTTGGTCCTATCAATGATGAGAGGTGGCTGAAATGTGGCTTGTAGATTAATTGGTCTAGGGTTATTAGTGTAAACCGGGCTTCTCCTTCCTTCCTTCCTTCCTTCCTTCCTTCCCTCCCTCATTCCTTCCTCTCTTTTCCTCCCTCCCTTCATCTTCTTCCTTCCTTCCCTCATTATTTGCTTCCTCTCTTTTCCTTCCTTCTTCCTTTCCTCCCTCCCTTCTTTTTCTTCCTTCCTTCCCTCATTCCTTCTTCCTCTTTTCCTCCCTTCCCTCATTCCTTCCTTCCTCTCCAATTTCTTTCCTTCCTTCCTTCACTCCTTTCTTTCTTTCTTTCTTTCTTTCTTTCTTTCTTTCTTTCTTTCTTTCTTTCTTTCTTTCTTTCTTTCTTTCTTTCTTTCTTTCTTTCTTTCTTTCTTTCTCTTTCTTTCTTTCTTTCTTTCTTTCTTTCAATTTGATCCTGCCTTTATAAGTAGCCAACATACTTTACATTCCTTCCTCCTATTTTACCCACAATAACAACCTTTGGGCTGGGGTGGGTTAAGACTGACCCGAACTCACCTGGCTGGCTTTCATGCCTAAAGTAGGACAAACTCACCATCTCTTGGTGATTGGCCCAAAGTCAGCCAGCCAGCTTTCATGCCTACAACAAATGCCAGAATTACTGTTCTGGAGTGGCTGAAGAATTAGAAGTACACTAATTAGCAAAGAAAAGAAATAAGAGCTGCTATCGATCTCACCCAGCTGGCTCTTGGTGTAAAGTGACTTCTTCTGGCTTCACACTGTGGCCCCAATCAACTCCATCATCCATCAACTCAACTCAACAAACATGCCTGAAAAGTTTGACACCCTTTCAGGAAATGATACAATTATGGTGCCAACACCACATTGGTTGGATGAGCCTTGAGTCCTTTGTGCAGAATTGAGCAGTTGAGAGACATCTGTTCTGACCCATCCTTCACAAGTAATGATAAGCCCACTTACTCATGAGTAAACAAACCCCTTTTCAAAACGGGGCAGGAACAGTCCTATTCATGTGGATAAGCAAAAGAATCAAATGTAATTAGTCCCGACAAACTTGGTTTCTGATCAAGGAATCCAAATTGCTTGCTGTATACTAGAAACAAACAGTTGTCTGTGACAATTGGCCACTCCCAAACCCCTCCTATTTAGTTCCCAGCCAGGGTGGTGCTGGCTAGCATCTACGTCTGCTTTTCCATGAGAGCCAGATTATTGATTTCCTTTGCTCTCCTCTCCTCTCTGTGCCTACGTGCATTTGGGATCGGCCCCATCCGTTCCTCCCCCCTCACTCAGCTCAGGCCCTGAAGACAGTTGCCTCTCCACCTGGGGGAGGAGGGAAGGTGCCTACCTCTACCTCTGTCTCTGATGATGTTTCCTTATCAGAGTCTTCCAAAGGCTACAAATCTGGCCCAACCTCTCCCTCCACCTCCGCCTCATCGCACTCTGCAGCTAGTTCTGCTGGCAGCCGACGGGCCACAACATTGTCACTGCAGTGTCGGTGAAGTTTAACCAGCGCCCTTCGTGCCTTGCAAGTTATCTCATGGACAGGACTAAGTTACACGCCAAGAGTCTGCTACATCCGCAGAACGATCCAAGAATGAAACGTTGATTTGGTGGTGTGTTTTTTTTAAAGCAATGACGAAAGCTTCAACTTCTTAGAAGTTTTCTTTCCCTCGGAAAGGGGCTTGTATTTGGCTTGGTTGAATGTGGCAAGAACTTCATTTCCCATCCTGAATAACACCTGGAAGAGTAAAGGTATCAGCCTCCCAACCAAATGGAGATTAGACAACTTGATCAGAGGTGGGTATTCAGCAGGTTCTGACCAGTTCTGGAGAATCGGTAGTGGAAATTTTGAGTAGTTTGGAGAACCATCAAATGCCACCTCTGACTGGCCCTGCCAACCCCATCTGTTCTCTGCCTCCCATTGAGTCCCAGCTGATCGGGTGGGTTTTCTTTTGTTGCTCTGCACAGGAGAATGGAGCTGGAAAGCAGGTTAGTGGGGTGGAGAGGGAATGGGGAATTTGCAGTAACCTTCCCCTGCCATGCCCACCAAGCCACACCCACTGAACTGGTCGTAAAAACTTTTGAATCCCACCACTGATCCTATCCTATTCATTATTCTATTCTATTCTATTCTATTCTATTCTATTCTATTCTATTCTATTCTATTCTATTCTATTCTATTCTATTCCATTCCATTCCATTCCATTCCATTCCATTCCATTCCATTCCATTCCATTCTATTCTATTCTATTCTATTCTATTCTATTCTATTCTATTCTATTCTATTCTATTCTATTCTATTCTACCCCAAGGCTGCAGGAAAGGCAGTGGTCCATGAGGATTTAACTTATTGCCTTTCTTCATTTTGTCTTTTCATGTCTTTGTCCTTAAGGAGAAAAGGCGATGGAAGGGAGATGATGGATGGGAATTGGTAGGATTCTATTTCTGAGAATCTCTAAGGCGGAGAGAAAATAGGGAGATTTCATTTGCTGGCTTTCAAAGACAAGGCCAGCTCTAAGATCAATAATCACTAAGCTCCTATTGTGTTTCGGTGAAAGGCAGAGCTCAAGGAACCCATTGCTAAACAGGATATTGCGATAGTCGGGAGTGTTTCCAGGTATATAAGAGGATGCACAAATTCACAATTAATTGCTTTGAATGAGGGTTGTTACGGCTATTATGCCTTAAAAATGGAAGTGGCTCAATCCAGTGACCTAAACGAAGGCTGTGTGGTACAAGTGGCCTTGGGTTTTTATTTCCGGTCTTCGCCACTGAATTGTGACTTCATGCCGTACCGAAAACAACACTGAGCGTATTTCCTCTGCCATGTTACAGTGCATTTAATGAAAAAGCTTTCAAAATTGCTTTTGTGGAACCGAAGATTGCTTAGATGAGGGAAGCTGCGACCCCCATTCTGGATAGGGTTCGAAAAAAAGTGCATTATTTTGCAAAAAGGAGAAGCTGAGTATTTTTGTAGCTCGGGGTTGAAACGAGGGGTCCTTGATGCTCCCTGAGTTTGGTTGTTTCCTTGGAGATCTTACATTACCCAACTGGGTAACACTGCCAGTTGCGAGAAGGGAGTGGGGTTTGCAGAGATGAGAAGGATAAAGAGGAGGGGGAACAGAAGGAGGAAAAGGAGGAGGAGGAGGAGGAGGAGACTGTGGGGTTCTTGGTGAACTCTGAGCTTGGTTGTTTTCTTGCAGACATTTCATTACCCAACTAGATAACATCATCAGTGCTAGAAAGGAGTGGGATTTTCAGGGAGGAGGAGATGGAGGAGGAGGAGGAGGAGGAGGAGGAGGAGGAGATGGGGGAGACTGTGGGGTTCTTGGTGAACTCTGAGCTTGGTTGTTTTCTTGCAGACATTTCATGACCCAACTAGATAACATCACCAGTGCTAGAAAGGAGTGGGATTTTCAGGGAGGAGGAGATGGAGGAGGAGGAGGAGGAGGAGGAGATGGGGGAGACTGTGGGGTCCTTGGTGCTCTCTAAGCTTGGTTGTTTTCTTCCAGACATTTCATTACCAAACCAGGTAATATCATCAGTGCCAGAAGGCAGTGGAATTTGCAGAGAGGAGGAGGAGGAGGAGGAGGAGGAGGAGGAGGAGGAGGAGGAGGAGGAGGAGGAAGAGGAGGAGGAAGAGGAAGACCAGACAGAATAACAGTCATAAGTCACTTTTTCAGTGCCATTATAATTTTCAATGGTCATTAAATGAAAGCTTGTAAGCTGAAAACTACCTGCATTGGCAAGCTTTCTGCAAATAGAATCCTAAGTGTGGAAATAAGTGATTTGAATCTTTTTTCTCGGGAGGAAAACTCCCCATTCTAAAATGTTGTAGCATTTGGTATGGAAATGCTTTTCTAGTGCAAAAACTGACAGAGGCCTTCAAGGATTGGACACATTTAAGAGTTGTGATGTCAGGACTGTCTGAACTGGAGCTTGCAGAGAGAGAGAGAGAGAGAGAGAGAGACCATACCGCAAAATAATATTTGTAATTCTCCCAAAGCCTCAGCCAAGATTTGGATTAAGCTGCCACCTGATAACAGAATGGTGAGCTGACGTATTCCCAGTCCTTTAATCATAGCGGCACACACATTTGCATGTGCACAATGGGCCTGTTTGGTGGGGAGGCTGAAAGACTCTGCGGTAGTGCATAGCAACATACAACATCATCCCGCCAGCCTTGAGACTGCTAAGTACCAAAGGCAGGTGGGAAGAGAGGGAGGAAGGAAGATAACAGATGAAGGAATGGAAGGAAGGAAGGAAGGAAGGAAGGAAGGAAGGAAGGAAGGAAGGAAGGAAGGAAGGAAGGAAGGAAGGAAGGAAGGAAGGAAGGAAGGAAGGAAGGAAGGAAGGAAGGAACGAAATAGATGAAATAATGGGAGGAAGGAAGGGAGGGAGGAGATGGAAGGAAGATAATGGATGAAAGAATGGAAGGAAGGAAGAAAATAGATGAAATCATGGGAGAGAGGAAGAACAGATGAAAGAATAGAAGGAAGGAAGAACAGATGAAAGAATGGGAGGGAGGGAGGAGAAGGAAGGAAGGTGGAAGATAACAGGTGAAAGAATGGGAGGGAGGGAGAAGGAAGGAAGGCTGAGATCATAAATAAATAGAAATTAAATATTTCCCTCTTCTTCATCTTACTTTTTCCATTGTCTTGAACTGGGTTCCATGGTGGCTTTCCACTATAAGCAGTGGAACAACTTATCTCGAGAAATTGTGGGTGTTCCAACATTGGAGGTTTTTAAGAAGAGACTGGACAGCCACTTATCTGAAATGGTGCTTGAGCAGAGAGTTGGACTAGAAGACCTCCAAGGTCCCTTCCAACTCTTTTATTCTGTAATTGCGTACCCTCCGTTCTCAATCAGAGGCCACTCTCTCCCATCAACTGGCCAGATGACTTAAATTTCTCCTCTGTGTCACGGGGCTAATAATATTAAAATCACTTTACAGTTGTTTTTTTTGCAAGGCTGTAATAGGCACCTCTGGCAATGCAAGCTCCAAAACTCACACATTCGATTGATTTGTAACCCAATTCCCTCTAAGTAGTGAGAAGCACAGGAGGGATATTTAGCTAATTCCCCGAGCAAACTCAGCTCCCCTTGATTTGAGATTAAATAGCCAGGGAGGAGTTTGCTTAAGGCTTCCTCTTTTGAATCTTATAGGGGGAAAAAAAAAAAAAAAGCAATGTGCCTCTTGGGAGGGGAATGAAAATTAAGACAACTGCACGTTATCAGAGAACGGAAGCCTTCCAGGATTCAAGAAGGAAAAAACCAGCATAAAGCATGTAGAATCACAGTTGTGGGATTCCCCAAGATCCCCAAGAAAATAAAATGGCTCTTGCATTGAAATCTGGTCATTTAACCAGATTTCAATGCAAGAGCCATTTTATTTTCTTGGGGATTTAGTCTCCATTTGGGTTGACCAGGTGGGTAGGCAGGTAGGTAGGTAGGTAGGTAGGTAGATGATAGATAGATAGATAGATAGATAGATAGATAGATAGATAGATAGATAGATAGATAGATAGATAGATAGATAGATAGATAGATAGATAGATGATAGATAGATAGATAGATAGATAGATAGATAGATAGATAGATAGATGATAGATAGATAGATAGATAGATAGATAGATAGATAGATAGATAGATAGATAGAGACAGACAGACAGATACAGATAGATGAATAGATAGACAGTATAGATAGATAGATAGATAGATAGATAGATAGATAGATAGATAGATAGATAGATAGATAGATAGATAGATAGATAGATAGATAGATAGATGGCATTATATAGATAGAGGGAAAGAGAAATCAGAATGGATGAATGGATGGCATGACTGAATCATAGAATCATAGGGAGGGAAGGGAACTTGGAGGTTTTCTAGTCCATCCCCTGCTCAAGAATGAGTCCTCAAAGCATCCTGGACAAATGTTTCTTCTCTTTAAAATCTACAGCGATGGACAACTTCTCGAGGCAAGTCATTCCACTGATTAATTGTTCTCATTGTCGGGAAATTTATCCTGAATTCTAGGTTGGTTCTCTCCTTGGAACATAGAATAATAGAGTTGGAAAGGATCTGGGAGAGCTTCTAATCCAACCTCCTCTCAAGCAAGCTATACCATTTGGTTGTTCAATCTCTGTTGGAAAGCCTCCAATGATGGAGCACCCATAACTTCTCAAGGCAATTGAGAAGTTTGATTGATTGCGATTGATTGCAATCAATTGATTGCTCTCCACCGATTGATTGCTCTCACTGCTAGGAAATTTCTCCTTAGTTCTTAGTTCTAAGTTTCTTCTCTCCTGCATTAGTTTCCAACCATTGCTTCTTGTCTTGCCTTTTAGTGCTTTGGAAAATAGTTTGACCTCCTTATCTCCATAAAAAGGTAAAGGTTCCCCTCCCGCATACACTCTATTGTTTCTAGCTCTAGGGGGCAGTGCTCATCTCCATTACAAAGCCAAAGAGACAGCACTGTCTGAAGATGTCTCCGTGGTCATTTGGCTGGCATGACTAAATGCCGAAGGTGCATGGAACGTAGTCCCCATTTTTCTACTTGCATTGTTACCTGCTTTTGAACTGCTAGGTTGTGATGACCTGGGGCATGGCGCAAAGGCAACACAGGCCTTGCATAAGTAAGAAAAGTCACTTTAATACCTCCAACTTTGCCTCCAATGTCCAGTTACCTTCAGCTGGAGAAAAAACTCTCCCAAGAACAGTCTTTAAGTGGAGGAAATTCAGTCCAAAAACAAATTACATACAAATTGTAAACTGTAAATAAAAATCCACACAAACCATGCTGCAGCAATTAACTAGACAGGGCAGGATAAGGAATTGCAGACTTCAAAGGCCAACAAAACACACACAGTCGGGAAGACACCAGGAACCCAGATAAGCCTTGACAAAACAAGATAATACATGATTTGTTTCCAACAAGTTCCTGTGTGCAAACTCCCTTTTTAAACACTGTGTTCCCAGCTGCAGCTAATGAAGGGAATCAGGGCAGGGGTGGGATTCAAAATTTTTCACAACCGGTTCTGTGGGCGTGGCTTAGGTGGTGGGCATGGCTTGATGGTCATGTGACTGGCTGGGCATGGCCAACTCAATATCACTCACATCGAGGTGTGCATCTCCTCACCTGGCGTCTCATGCCTGTGGGGATGCTGCAACAGTCATAAGTGTGAAAAATGGTCATAAGTCACTTTTTTCAGTGCCACTGTAACTTTGAATGGTCACTCCACACAAGCAAAGTACCAGCAAAGGAGGGGAAAAAAAACTCCAGAGGCATTCCTGAGACAGGAAGTCTAGTCCTGCCAAGAATGTAATAAGGGTTAACAGAGAGGCAGTTTCTGTAAGCAACACCAGAATGTTTCCTTCCTGCTTTCCTTACAGGATTAGCCCAGTAATTTCTCCTAACAACCAGTTCTCCGAACTGCTGAGAATGTTAACAACTGGTTCTAGGGAAAAGGTGAGAACTGGTAGAATCCCACCCCTGTTTCTCAAGTTTTCCCTCTCTTGCTTGCCGCATTTTGATGATGAAACCTGGATGGTTATTACAGGTCTCTCCGTTCCCAACCTGCAATTTGCATTTTTAGCTGGTTGGAATAGCAATCTTGTGTGGCACTGCCAGCTTGCTACTTAATGCTTATTAGTACCTTTTCAAAAGGAAAAGACAGCATTTGTTGGTGCAATGATACAGTCTTTGGAGGATGAGAATGCCCGCCTAAATTGGCTAAAATTAAAATGTTCACAAGAACGGTTAATTTTATATTGTCTGTCCCTGGAGGAGACTGGAAGCTAAAACCTATGGAGAACAGTTGCAGGAATTGGGTATGTCTAGCCTAATGAAGAGAAGGACTCGGGGTGACATGTTAGCAGTGTTCCAATATCTCAGGGGCTGCCACAAAGAAGAGGGAGTCAAGCTATTCTCCAAAGCACCTGAAGGCCTGGACAAGAAGCAACGGATGGAAACTCATCAAGAAGAGAACTAATCAAAGATGGAAACTAATCAAGGAGAGGAGAAATCTAGAACCAAGGAGGAATTTCCTGACAGGGAGAACAATTAACCAGTGAATGACTTGCCTTCAGAAGTTATAGGTGCTCCATCACAGGAGGTTTATAAGAAGAGACTGGACAACCATTTGTCTGGTTGGTATAATGGTATAGGGTTTTCTGCATGAGCAGAGAGTTGGATTAGAAGTCCTCCAAGGTCCCTTCCAACTCTTGTTATTCTGATGTGTTGGGTATATGTTCTATCCATAACTAGTGGCTTAGCTGTTGGCTTGCTATTCCTATTATTTTTGAATGAATTATATGTATGAGGAGCTGCAGTGGCTCAGTGACTTAAAAGATGTGTGAGAAGGTCTATGCTCTGTCAGTTCGAGTCCTGCCACCCAGGGGTGGGATTGAAATTTTTTAACAACCAATTCTGTGGGCGTGGCTTAGTTGGTGGACATGGCTTGGTGGTCATGTTATTGGCTGGGCGTAGCCAACTCAATATCATTCCCATCGAGGCACACATCTCCTCGTCTGGCCTCTCATGACTGTGGGGATGCTGCAACAGTCGTAAGTGTGAAAAATGGTCCTAAGTCACTTTTTTCAGTGCCATTGTAACTTTGAATGGTCACTCCACACAAGCAAAGTACCAGCAAAAGAGGGAAAAAAACTCCAGAAAGTTCCTGAGACAGGAAGTCTAGTCCTGCCAAGAATGTAATAAGGGTTAACAGAGAGGCAGTTTCTGTAAGCAACACCAGAATGTTTCCTTCCTGCTTTCCTTACAGGATTAGCCCAGTAATTTCTCCTAACAACCAGTTCTCCGAACTGTTGAGAATGTTAACAACTGGTTCTAGGGAAAAGGTGAGAACTGGTAGAATCCCACCCCTGTTTCTCAAGTTTTCCCTCTCTTGCTTGCCGCATTTTGATGATGAAACCTGGATGGTTATTACAGGTCTCTCCGTTCCCAACCTGCAATTTGCATTTTTAGCTGGTTGGAATAGCAATCTTGTGTGGCACTGCCAGCTTGCTACTTAATGCTTATTAGTACCTTTTCAAAAGGAAAAGACAGCATTTGTTGGTGCAATGATACAGTCTTTGGAGGATGAGAATGCCCGCCTAAATTGGCTAAAATTAAAATTTTCATAGGAACGGTTAATTTTATATTGTCTGTCCCTGGAGGAGACTGGAAGCTGAAACCTATGGAGAACAGTTGCAGGAATTGGGTATGTCTAGCCTAATGAAGAGAAGGACTCAGGGTGACATGTTAGCAGTGTTCCAATATCTCAGGGGCTGCCACAAAGAAGAGGGAGTCAAGCTATTCTCCAAAGCACCTGAAGGCCTGGACAAGAAGCAACAGATGGAAACTCATCAAGAAGAGAACTAATCAAAGATGGAAACTAATCAAGGAGAGGAGAAATCTAGAACCAAGGAGGAATTTCCTGACAGGGAGAACAATTAACCAGTGAATGACTTGCCTTCAGAAGTTATAGGTGCTCCATCACAGGAGGTTTATAAGAAGAGACTGGACAACCATTTGTCTGAAATGGTATAGGGTTTTCTGCATGAGCAGAGAGTTGGATTAGAAGTCCTCCAAGGTCCCTTCCAACTCTTGTTATTCTGATGTGTTGGGTATATGTTCTATCCATAACTAGTGGCTTAGCTGTTGGCTTGCTATTCCTATTATTTTTGAATGAATTATATGTATGAGGAGCTGCAGTGGCTCAGTGACTTAAAAGATGTGTGAGAAGGTCTATGCTCTGTCCGTTTGAGTCCTGCCACCCAGGGGTGGGATTGAAATTTTTTAACAACCAATTCTGTGGGCGTGGCTTAGTTGGTGGACATGGCTTGGTGGTCATGTTATTGGCTGGGCGTAGCCAACTCAATATCATTCCCATCGAGGCACACATCTCCTCGTCTGGCCTCTCATGACTGTGGGGATGCTGCAACAGTCGTAAGTGTGAAAAATGGTCATAAGTCACTTTTTTCAGTGCCATTGCAACTTTGAATGGTCACTTCACACAAGCAAAGTACCAGCAAAGGAGAGGGAAAAAAAACTCCAGAGAAGTTCCTGAGACAGGAAGTCTAGTCCTGCCAAGAATGTAATAAGGGTTAATGGAGAGACAGTTTCTGTAAGCAACACCAGAATGTTTCCTCCCTGCCTTCCTTACAGGATTAGCCCAGTAATTTCTTCTAACAACCGGTTCTCGGAACTGCTTAGAATGCTAACAACAGGTTCTAGCGAATAGTTGCGAATTGATAGAATCCCACCCCTGCTACCACCACCTGACAGGGTGAGCTCTAGTTGCTTGCCTCAGCTCCTGCCAACCTAGCAGTTTGAAAGCATGTAAATGCAAATTGATCAACAGGTAGCACATTGGTGGGAAGGCAACAAGGTTCTGTGTTTTGCTGTATATTTTGTGCTGTGGCATGATGTCATGCTGGCCCCGGCAACATGACCCTGGCAACATCTTCACGCAGCGCTGCCTCAATGGCTTAAAGAGATGAGCACTGTTCCTAAAGTCATCTACAACGAATGGAGTGAAACCCACAGGGGCATCTTTACACATATGGGTAGACGTTGACTTATGACAATTCATTCAGCGACAGTTTGAAATTATGGGCCTCGAGGTTATGGCTGTTGTGGAGCCCCTTGCAGTGATACTTTATTTTATTTTATTTTATTTTATTTTATTTTATTTTATTTTATTTTAATTTATTTATTTATTTATTTATTTATTTATTTATTTATTTATTTATTTATTTATTTATTTATTTATTTATTTATTTATTTATTTATTTAGTCAAGCGATTATAAGATAATAGGTATAAGTATATACATAGTTATGAATACATGAAATGGGTACATATAAGAAAAATAAAAACAATAGGATAGGGACAGTAGGCACATTGGTGCGCTTATGCACGCCCCCTACAGACCTCTTAGGAAAGGGGTGAGGTCAATAGTAGACAGTCTAAGGTTTAAGTTTTTGGGGTTTGGGGAAGAAACCACAGGGTCAGGTAGAGTATTTCAGACATTGACCACTCTGTGGCTGAAGTCGTATTTCCTGCAATCAAGTTTGGTGCGGTTAACCTTGAGTTTGTATCTATTGTGTGCTCTTGTGTTGTTATGGTTGAAGCTGAAGTATTCATTGACAGGTAAGTCATTGCAATGTATGATTTTATATACCATGCTTAAATCAGACCGAAGGCGGCGTAGTTCTAGGTTTTCTAGGTCTAGAATTTCATGTCTGGTGGCGTAAGGTATTCTGCAACGAGTAGAGGAGTGGAGAACTCTTCTTGTGAAATATTTCTGGATTTTCTCACTCTCCATACCCTCAGATTGGGTGGGGGAGGCAGTTGCTCTTCATCAGAGGGTATCTGTTGGCTCTCATCACCACTGCCCAACTGTAGCCAATCCTTCCCTGCATTCGTGAAGGCAGGCAGCTCCCTGTCCGGTCAACCACGTCTCCCCAATGCTGAACAGGGCTGGGTCAGCATTACCCTCAGCTCCTGGTTTCTCCAGATGTTCCAGGGGAGGCATGTCATCCCCAACAGATGTTCCCAGTTCCAACTCCTCCTCTTCTAAAATGGGATCCGATGGGGCCACGGCAAAAATATTTGTACAGGTTTCACTAGTGCGATCAGTACAAATTGGGCATTAAGGGCAACCAAGCTCACACGCAGTGTCGTTTTGCAAATCCTGCACATGGTGATGCCACAGTTTATCAGAGCGTTTTCTGCTGGTTATTTATGGCTAGGCCGCCGCAAGAACAAATGCCAATGTGTCAGAGAAGCAGATTCATCATTTTCAGTTAAAAACAGATCTCTGTTTCTTGCATCATTCTGTGATTCACAATATTGGACTTGTGTTCTTCCTGGTGGGAGCTGCTGAAAAGTAATTAGATCTGCCTTATGTCTGCATCAGTTTGATTAGAACATTCATTCATGGCCCAATACAGAGATAAAAACAGAACTACTTGTTTTCAATAAAAGATTCTCGGCTCTGAAATTAACAGGTTTCATCTTGGAGACAGACCAAGATCTGGCATTCGTGTACCAAGGGAGGTCAGAGAGTAAGTGGTTCTTATAAGGTGCTCTTTGAAAAGAAATCTTTCCAGCTGTAATTACACCGGCCCTCATTTCAATTTGGAGGTGTATTCAACGTATACCGAAGGCACACGCAGGACCTGAAATGGCAACAGCGTGAACTTTTCATAATAAGAACGGGATATACTTGTATCTTGTATTAGTGGATAATTAAGAGAGTATTATATGTAGTTCTGAACCCCAGTTTTCTGGGGGAAATGTTTTAAGAGTAGGGATGAAAAATTGGACTTCCAGGAAAGGAATGGTGGACTAAAAACAGCCCTGCCAGCTGTGTCCTTAATGCTTGCTTGTCATCTCCTTTTTATGACCCCATAATCCCTTGTGGGGTGGAGTCTGGCCAACTGAATGGGGCAGAGTGTTTACTGGCCAGATGCCCTTCCTATTGCCAGGGTGCAATTTTTATTTTTATTTTAGAAAAACTTTATTAGCGATTAAAAAGAAAACCACATCTTAACATTGTAGATAAAATCTATATATACAAATACAAAATAAATAAACATATAAAACATGTAAAACATATGTTTCTAATCAACTAAGACGGTGTGCTTTTTTCTTGGTAATGATTTTACTACTATTCATTTCTTATTTGGTGAACGTTCTTAATTTAACTACTCCATTCATCAAATACATATCTTTTAAATTCCTGTTTTTTTCTCTTTAATCCACTTATACCATTTAACCCAAGCTGTAATATATCTTGAGTCTTCCTTATTCCTAAGTTTTTTGTGTGAGTAGGTCCATTTCAGTGCAGTCAAGTATTTTCTGAGTAATCAAATTATCTGTTGGCATTTATTCACGCCAGGGCGCAATTTTATTCAGGTCCTTAATGCTTGCTTGTGCTTTGCTATTATTCAGTAATGGACTACCATGAACTTTGGGAAGGGAGGAAGACAAGGGGGGAAATGAAAGTAAGTACTGTATCTCCTTGAGATGCTACTTCAAGGTCTCCCAGCATACCAGCTTCATACCATCCTGTGCTTGAACTGATCATATATCAAACAGCCTGATTGAACCTGACTGGTTGCACAGTGGTTGGGCAGTGGCGAGTTAGCTAAAGAAGGGGAAATGAAGTGGTTAAGCTAGTAACATGGTTGTTAAGTGAATCTGGCTTCCTCATTGACTTCGTTTGTCAGAATGTCATAAAAGGGGATCACGTGACCCCAGGATATGGCAACCGTCATAAATATGAGTCAGTTGCCAAGTGTCCGAATTTTAATTGTGTGACCACAGGGATGCTGCAATGGTTGTCAATTCGGGACATGGTCATAAATCACTTTTTTTCAGTGCCATTGTAACTTTGGTCACTAAACAAAAAGTTGTAAAGTCAAGGATTACCTCTAGTAGCTTCAGTGCATCTTCCTGACTCTTTCTATGAATTTTGGGTGGCTTATACCATCACCTTATTTTAACGAGCCCATAATCCCTTGTGGGGTGGAATCTGGGCAACTGAATGGAGATAGCTGAGTGTTTACTGGCCGGATGCCCTTCCTGTCACCAGTGCAGAGTTTTGTTCAGTGGATATATTTTCATTGTGCCCAGAGAGAGAAATATCTGCCTCTACCTAGGATCGAACTCATGGTCTCCTGATTGTGAGGTGAGAGCTATGCCTCTAGGCCACTGCACCACTCCTGGCTATCTTATATATTCAGGTAAATAATGAAATTGGGCCCATCTGTCAAGGATGTCTTCTGTACCCACTTAAAACCACCCAGTGTCCTCCGCCGTTGTTCTACTATCAAATCCCACAGGTTAATTGTCTGCAATAAATTCCCCATAAAGCATAGGAGTGTTAAATAACCCGTCATTAAGCAAAGCACTCGTCTCTAATTGGCAGCTGCTTTCTTTTTCAAGCTGCCGATGGGAGGAAAGAGCTTTTTTAATGCATTTCGGCAATTAAGCACTTTGCTTAAGCATTGGTCCAAAAAGGGCTGCAGACACATGTCACTCCCATCACTTCTCACACAATGGCCATCGGAGGTCTGGGCTGCCGTCTGCCTCCCGCCTCTTGGGCGCTCAAGATGGGAGAGGAGGGGGGAATAAAGCACCCCTCTTTTAATAGTACGAAGTGATGAGTTTATTTAAACGTATCTAATTACTGGTGTGCTGTTGATTTGTCTGAAAGTACCATTAGGCCGATATTATGATGTTCACTAAATGGGGATGACCTTGAAACACAATCCATCTCCTGTCAGGAAATGGAAGAAGCAGAACACCCAACTTTTGTGTGACTTTAAAGAAGTCCTTGTTAGGATGTGAAAAGCTCAACTTCCTACCTGTCAATGAATACTTCAGCTTCAACCATAACAACACAAGAGCACACAATAGATACAAACTCAAGGTAAACCACACCAAACTTGATTGCAGGAAATACGACTTCAGCAATAGAGTGGTCAATGTCTGGAATACTCTACCCGACTCTGTAGTCTCTTCCCCAAACCCCAAAAACTTTAACCTTAGACTGTCTACTATTGACCTCACCCCTTTCCTAAGAGGTCTGTAGGGGGCGTGCATAAGCGCACCAACGTGCCTACCGTCCCTGTCCTATTGTTTCTCTTATTCTTCTTTTATTTTTCTTATATGTACCCATTTCATGTATTCACAACTATGTATACACTTATACTTATTATCTTGTAAACAATTGGCAAATCAAATAAATAAATAAAATAAATAAATAAAGTTAAAGAGAGGAACGTGGCAGGGGTGGGATTCAATATTTTTTTTACTACTGGTTCTGTGGGCGTGGCTTTGTGGGCATGGCTTGGTGGGTATGGCAGGGGAAAGATACTGCAAAATCCCCATTCCCTCCCCACCCCACTAACCTGCTTTCCAGCTCTGTTCTCCTGTGCAGGGCAACCAAAGAAGACCCAGCCGATCAGCTGGGACTCAAAGGGAGGCAGAGAATAGATGAGGGTGAGGCCAGTCAGAGGTGGTATTTGCTAGTTCTCTGAACTACTCAACATTTCCACTACTGGTTCTCCAGAACTGGTCAGAACCTGCTGAATGCCACCCCTGAAACACAGCAACCAAGGTTTTTCAAACTTCTTGAAGGCTAAATCTATCACTAACGAGAAGCAGAATTTGAGCAAAACCAATCAGGTAGCAATTGCAACAGTAGGTAGACTTATACACCCCTTCATAGTGCTTTACAGCCCTTTCTAAGCAGTTTATATATTGCCCCCAACAATCTGGCTCCTCGTTTTAACAACCAGGGAAGGATGGAAGCTGAATCAATTTTGAGCTGGTCAGGATTGAACTCTTGGCGGTGAGCAGAGTCAGCCTGCAATACTACATCATTCTAACCACTGCACCACCAGGGATACTTATAAAGATTAAAAGAGGAGGCAAAAGAGAGGAGGAGGAGGAGGAGGAGGAGGAGGAGGAGGAGGAGGAGGAGGAGGAGGAGGAGGAGGAGGAGGAGGAGGAGGAGGAGGAGGAGGAGGAGGAGGAGAAAAAACAGGAAGAGGATTGTGAGATTCTTGGTACTCTCTGAGTTTGGTTGTTTTCTTGCAGATCTTTCATTATCTAGCTAGGTAACTGTTCTGACCCAACTGTAGTTCCCAAAGAACAAACACAGACAAAGGCAGCAGCCCCCACCTTTTAAGGTTCAATAATGAATTCTGTCCTGAAGGCTGCTTTCCACTAATTAGCTCTGAGAAGAAAGAGCCTTTCCAAGTTGTTTGTCAAGGCTGCCAAAAAACCCCAGAGATAATAACTAATTTACAAAATTCTCCAAACACGAACTAAGATGTCCACCAGTTGAGTTTCAGAGCTTCTTTGCTGTCTGCAAAGAACGCTTCTCCAAACCTGGCTTTTATCCTCTTGAGGGAGGGGCCATTACCTAGCAGCCTTACTCCCAAGTTGCCTGTGCTGCTGTAATTGTTCTTTTCTCTGAGTAATCCTCCGTGCACGTGCACTTGGCACAGGCTCCTCGGGAACCTCCTCGTCACTGCTGCCAGCCCCCACAATCTCGGAAGGCAGCAGTCCACTCCCTGATGGTCCTGGCCCCTCATCAGAGTCCTTGCTCTCCTCAGCCATCTGCACCTGATGCCGGCTAACCACAACAGTAACATCATCAGTAATAAAGGGGAGTGTCTTTTGCAGAAAGGAAGAGGAGCGGGGGAAGGATAATAGCAATAGCACCTTGGAGAAGACCATTAGCAATAGCAATAGTCAACCTTGAGCCAGTTACGATTGAACTTCTGGCAGTGAGCAAAGTCCACCTGCAATGCTGCATTCTAACCACCGTGCCACCACAATTCTTAGCATCAAGGTAACATTGGTTTGTGGCACAGTCAGCCAGATGTCCAGGCTGGGTTTTTATCCACTTATCGTGTCTTTTCCAAGGACCTGGGACAGGCATATGTGGAGGTTTGATGGTGTTAGATGTATTGTCGCAGGATGCAAGCTGTTCCAAGTAAAGTTGCCTTTTGTTGTTGACCAATAAGGAATTTGTCAATGCCGATGGTGTTCAAGGGATACTCGAGTTGCTTTGGGGCTGCGCCCAAGGCACCTATGACTATTGATATGACCTTTGGCTTATTTTTGCCACAGTCAATCTATTTCTGTGTGTAGGTCTTTGTACTTTGCTATCTTCTACAGTTCTTTCTCTTTCTCTTCTGCTTTCTCCAGGTACTGCCACGTCCACTATCCAGACTTTTTTTTGGTCTTTCTTATTGACAGCTGTTAGGCAGCTGCCTGTCTCTTTAAAGTCTAAATTCCCCAAGCAGTTTAGCTTCTTCGTTGTCTATGACTTTCTCTATATTATGGTCCCACCAGTTCTTGCTTGCAGGCAAACAGTATTTCCTACAGATCTTCCAGTGCACCATTGTTGCTATTATTATTGTTGTTGTTGTTGTTATTATGGGGTTCGTCACACAGTCAGCCAGATGTTGAGACTGGATTTGGCATTTTTGTCCACTGGTCGACTGCTTCCCAAGGACTTGGGATAGGCAGATGTAGATGTTTGATGATGTTAAAGGTTTAGTTACAGGATGTCAGCTGTTCTGAGCAAAGCTGCCTTTTGCAATTGACCGATTGTGAATTTGTCAATGCCTATGGGGTTCAAGTGGTGTTCCAGATGTTTTGGGATTGCTTCCAATGCTACTGTGATGACTACTACTACTAGTACTACTACTATTGTTGTTGTTGTTGTTGTTGTTGTTGTCATAATTATCATTATCATGGTTAACCTTTGATAAGATTCACAGCCTTTGAGGCTGGTTGATAGCTCAACAGATTGAGTCCTAACCAAGGACCTAGGAACTGTTAAGGTAGCATCGGAGGATATAAGCTGTTCCAAGTAGGATGTGTTTTTTTTGTAGAATCGCGGTATAAATTCAGGATTTCCAAATAGCAAGGCAGCCTTTTAGGTATTGCTCCAAGGGCTCCAATTACAATTGGGATAACACATGATTTCTTTTCCCAAAGTTGCTCAACTTCAATTTGTAAGTCCCGGTACTTTGTGATTTTTTTTTCTTGCTGCGTGTCTACAATTCGTGCATCACCAGGTCTTGCAATGTCAATGAACCAATGCTTTTTCTTTTCAACTATTGTGATGTCAGGCGTGTTGTGGGTCAAGTGCCTGTCAGTCTGAATTCTGAAGTCCCACAAGATCTTGAATTTTTCATTCTTCAAAATCTTCTCAACCTGATGTTCCCAGTAGTTGTTACCATACTCAAATCCAAACTTGACACAGTTTCCAGTGAATGATTTTAACAACTCAGTTATGGATGATGATGATGATGATGAATGTTATTGTTATTGTTGTTGTTGTTGTTATTTTACATTTACTTTCAATGCTGCCCTTGGAAGGCAAGGTCACATCATGAATGGTAATAGCGATAGCACTTAGACTTATATACCTCTTCACAGTGCTTCACAGCCCTCTCTAAGAGGTTTACAGTCAGCAAATTTCCCCCCACAATCTGGTTTGGCATTTTATTGACCTCGGAAGGAAGGAAAGCTGACTTAATTTTGAGCTGGTCAGGACTGAACTCCAGACTGCAGGCAGAGTCAGCCTGCAATACTGCATTCTAACCACTGAATGTTCTGACCCAGCCTTAGCAGAAACAAGAAACAGACTCCTGTCATGAAAAGACCCTCTTTATTTATCTCCTGTGAATTAATGGCATTCACCCACCAAAAAGGCCCAGCAATAGCCCTTCAAAGAGTTAATGGTAGCAACAAACCCTATCAGTTCCTTGCTATAATTCCAAGGCCCTGAGCTCCCAGCCCAAAGGCTGAAAATTAAGTTCTGGCAAGCAGTCTCTGTGGCATGAAACACAATGACCAAAACTGAACTATTGTCTCCTACAACAACCACTCCCCTTTCCTTCTATTTATCCCCCAGCCAGGGAGATGCCATTCAGTATCCACATGTGCTTTGCTTCCCGAGTCGACTCCTTGTCCTCCATTGTTTCCCTCTCCTAACAGATCTGCACATACGTGCATCTGGAACAGGCCCCAGCTGCTCCTCCTCCCCACTCATATCAGCTTCCAAAGGCAGCTGCCTCTTTGGTAGCTGGGAAATGTCAGAGGGCGCTGGCTATTTCTCTGCGTCCGACACAGAGCATCCATCAGAGACTTCTCCAGACTCCAGAACTGGCCAAATTTTTCCCCAACTTTCTCATCATCTGAGTCTGCTGCTGGTAGCTGGCAGACAACAACACTGTGCCAGCAGGGCCAATGCAATATCCAATCACCTGCAGCAATAGCAGTTAGACTTATATACCACGTCACAGTGCTTCACAGCCCTCTCAAAATGGTTTACAGAGGCAGCCTATTGCCCCCAACAATCTGGGTCCTCATTTTACTAACCTTGGATGGATGGAAGCCTGAGTCAACCTAGAGCCATTCAGGATCAAACTGCTGAACTGCTGGCAGCTGGCAGTCAGTAGAAGTAGCCTGCAGTACCACATTCTAACCACCGTGCCACCACGGCTCTTATAACTAATGTAGTTAGTTCTAGGGAGAAGAGAAAACAAAGAAGACTTTGTGAAATAAATAAGCCCAAATCCATAATACAGGATCGCAAAGAGAGGAAGAACAGATAACAACACTGGATGGGTAAAAATCTGAAAAGGATTTTTTTTTTTTTTTTTTAAAAAAAGAGAGATTGCATTAGCAGGTACTTTGCCAAAATCACACTTAATGGGAGGAGAAGACAGATTAAAAAAAAGAGCCCATCGTAGAAAATGAGGTTGAAAAAAAACTATAGTTGTGATTCACAGCTGTGGTGAGATTTTCAACCCACCTTTCTCATACTTTTTAAGGGATTTTCCCCACCTCATTTTTCAAGTGGAATCGCACCAAAAGGAGACTTTTGAGTTTGGCTGCTGTGACTCTTCCTGTTTCATTCCAAATGTTCATCATTGTTCTGTATAGTAGTGGGATTCAAACATTTTTTACTACCAGTTCTGTGGGCATGGCATAGTGGGCGTGGCTTGACTTGGTGGGCGTGTGTTATGATATGTACAGAATAACCCTTGAGTAACAAGGATATGCACATGGAAACGTTTATGAGAGTAGTTATGAATAATTATTCAGCCACACACAGATACACTGAATTGAGTTAAAGTTTACTTTAAGAAGTAGCACAGTCCAATAAACGGTCCAGGTCATATACATTTTACAGTCCAAAGAATATCCAATTACAAAGTCTTCTTACCGGTTGCCTTTGTCATTTCCAGTAAACAAAAATATCAAAGTGTAAGCACAGCATAAATACAACAGAGAATCTTAGATAGCAACAGAATGTCAGAGAGAGCAAGCTATAATCTCTAGCTCCCTCTTATGGTAACAATATAATCAGCCAATCGGAATATAGTATAAATCAATACAGTGATTTTGTCTTAAAGCTACAAACATACATTGTTGGTTTATATATTGCCAACCCAATTAATTGGTGGACGGATTCCTAACAGTGTGGCAGGGGAAGGATATTGCAAAGTCCCCATTCCCTCCCCACCCCACTAACCTGCTTTCCAGCTCCGTTCTCCTATGCAGGGCAACCAAAGAAGACCCAGCCGATCAGCTGGGACTCAATGGGAGGCAGAGAATAGATGGGGGCGGAGCCAGTCAGAGGTGGTATTTGCTGGTTCTCTGAATTACTCAAAATGTTCGCTACTGGTTCTACAGAACCAGTCAGAACCTGCTGAATGCCATCTCTGGTTCTGTAGTGTGACCCCATTTTCTGCACTATATTCACTAGGACTGGAGGAGAGAAGTGGGATTTATGACCTCACTAATGGTTGAAAGAATTCCCAGAGTGACCACCAAAATGTATCGGGTTGCATCCATAGGTAGTCCTCGACTTATGACCACAATTTCTTTTGCTAAGCGAGGCAGTCCTCGAATGAACTTTCCCCCATTTTAGACCTTTCCTGCCTCAGTTCTTAAGCAAATCACTGCAGTTGTTATGTTAGTCACACAGTCATTAAATGACTCTGGCCTCCCGCATTGACTTTGCTGGTCAGAAGGTCCAAAAGGGGATCAACTGACCCCGGGACAGTCCTACCATCGTAAATATGAGTACGTTGCTAAGAGTCTCAATTTTGATCACATGACCATGGGGAGGCTGCGATGGTCAAAAGTGTAAAAAATGGTCATAAGTCGCTTTTTTTCCAATGCCATCGTAACTTCAAATGGTCCCTAAATGAACCATTGTAAATCGAGGAGCAGCTGTATAACGAAGACATGCCTTTCTGCTGTTTTGCTTCTTGTGTAGGCAAGACAACACTTGAGGCCCATTGCTTTAGCTCTGCTTTTTTTTCTACCTGGTCTTTTCAGGATCATAGGCTGGTTAGGACCTTAGAGGTCTTCTAGTCCAGCCCTTTATTCTTAAAGCACCCCAGACACAATCTTTTCTTGAAAAACTCCAGGAGGCCACCTCTTCCATTACAGATAGAGATACAGATTAATAGAGTTGGAAGGGATCTTGTAGGTTATCTCATCCAGTGGTGGTATTCTACCGGTTCGGCCCGGTTCACATGAACTGGTGGTTAAAAAAATATGTTACCATTCGGCTGAACTGGTAGTAAAAAAACAACAGCTACTGGTTCAGCAGAACTGGTATTTCTTTCTTTCTTTTTCCTCCTGACGATCAGCTGTTCTGTTGATCAGCTGTGCTGGGATCCCCCTCGCTGTCTTACTGCTTTGCCCAGGAAGCTTCCCTGAGGACCAGGAGGCTAAAAAAAAATGGAGCATGGGAGGGATGCTGCAAAAAAAGAAGAGTCCATGTGACCTAGCCACACCCACAGAACTGGTAGTAAAAATATTTGCATCCCACCACTAATCTAGTCCAACCCCTTCCCAAGCAGGAGACCCTACACCATTTCTGACAAAAAGCAGTCCAGTCCCTTCTTGAAAGCCTCCAGTGATGAAGCTCCCACAACTTCTGTTCCATTGGTGGATTGTTCTCACTGTCAAGAAATTTCTCCTTAATTCTAGGTTGAATCTCTCCTTGATCAGTTTCCATTCATTATTCCTTGTCTGGCCTTCAGGTGCTTTGGAAAATAGCTTGACCCCCTCCTCTCTGTGGTAGCCCCTCAAATATTGGAATATGCTATTCTGTCTCCCCTGGTCCTTCTCTTCTCTAGACTAGCCATGCCCAGCTCCTACAATCGTTCGCCGTATGTTTTGTCCCCTAATCATTCTGGTTGCTCTTCTTTGCACCCTTTCTAGACTTCTTTTTTTTATAGTGTGGTGACCAAAACTGGATGCAGTACTCTAGGTGTGGTCTTACTAAGGCTTTATAGAGTGGTATTAGTACCTCCCTTGATCTTGATTGTATCCCTCTATTAATGCAGCTTAGGATTGTGTTGGTTTTTTTGGCTGCCGCCGCACAGAACTGGTTCATATTTAACTGATTGTCCATTGATTAATTGTTCTCATGGTCAAGAAATTCCTTCCTATTTACAGCTCTCCTTCTGATGACCTTCCACCCATTATTTCTTGTCCTCACCTTGATGGTTGGGAGCTGCCAATGTAGTGTCGATGCACTTTGGAGAGCACTAGATCCTTCTCTTGCTTTAGGATGTGATGGCTGATGTAATTTGTTTTCCCCCTGTGCCACTTCTCAGGTGGATGGAATCCTTGGTCAACGTGGGGCGAATGCACCAAGGACTGTGGAGGTGGCCTTCAGACTCGGACCCGAAGTTGTCAACCTCTTCCCGATGAAGGTCTTGTTTGTGAAGGAGTCTTGGAAGAAGGGAGATTATGCAACAGGAAAGCTTGCAACCGTAAGTAACCATGGCTTCTGAAAGAATCTCATAGCAGGTTCTCTTGTCTCTGTCCATCAGGGATAAGCCCAACAAGAGGCACCTGGACTTTCTGTTTTTTTTTTTTTTTTTTTGAAGATGTTTCGCTTCTCACCCAAGAAACTTCTTCAGCTCTGACCTCTGACTGGATGGTGGGGAATGGAAGGATTTATATTCCTTGCAAACAGTTGGTAATTTGCATTCTTTTTAGAGATTCATTGAGACCCCTTGTAGTTTTATCTGTGTCCTCAGGGTCACCTGAGTAGTGCAATTGGTTCCTGTAGTCTGCAATTTTTGGAAATCCATTCAAAATCACACTTCCACAGATTTCCAAAAAATTGCAGACTACAGGAACCAATTGCACTACTAAGGTGACCCTGAGGACACAGATAAACCCCCAAGTGGCCTCAACAACTCTCTAAAAGGATGCAAATGACCAGCTGTCTGCAAGGAGTATTAATCCTTCCATTTCCCACCCACCCCCAGTCAGAACTGAAGAAGCTTCTTGGATGAGAAGCAAAACGTCTTCAAAGAAAAACCAGAAAGTCCAGTTGCCTCTTGAAAAAAAAAAAAAAGCACCTTTGGGATAACCATGACCTGGATGACTAAGAATCTCCATAGACAGAAAGTTATTTGTTTAAACCAACTGATACAATTTGGAATGCAAAGATCTCAATGCAGGTACTTTCTATGAGAGCAACAACATTGTTCAGAATAAGGATGGTTCAGAATCTATTTACAATTTTGACCTCCTTCACTGCAGACATTCATCTGTTCTTCACACACTCATGGTGTGTACAGTTTTGGTCACCATGATAGGAACAAACAACAACTCGAGACTTGGAAAAAGTACAGAGAACAGCAACAGAGATTATTAGGGGGCTGGAGGCTAAAACATATAAAGAAGGGTTGCAGGAATTGGGTATGTGTAGTCTAATGAAAAGAAGGACTAGGGGTGACATGATAGCAGTGTTCTGATATATTGGGGTTGCCCCAAAGAAGAGGAAGTCAAGCTACTCTCCAAAGCCCCTGAGGGCAGGACAAGAAGCCATGGATGGAAATTAATCAAGGAGAGAAGCAAACTAGAACTAAGGAGGGATTGGGTATGTCTAGTCTAGAGAGAAGAAAGACTGGGGTGACATGATAGCAGTGTTCCAATATCTCAGGGGTTGCCACAAAGAAGAGGAAGTCAACCTATTCTCCAAAACATCTGAAGGCAGGACAAGAAGCAATGGATGTAAACTAATCCATGAGAGAAGCAACCTAGAATTAAGGAGAAACTTCCTAACGGTGATTACAATTAACCAGGGGAACAGCTTACCTTCAGAAGTTGTGGGTGCTCCAACAGTGGAGGTTTTTAGGAAGAGATTGACAATCATTTGTCTGGAATGGCATAGGGTCTCCCGCTTGAGCAGGGGGTTGGACTAGAAGACCTCCAAGGTCCCTTCCAATTTTGTTGTTCTGTTAATCTCTCTGTATCTTACATTTGCCATTCCTATT
Organism: Notechis scutatus; assembly: GCF_049901735.1. NCBI lineage: Eukaryota > Metazoa > Chordata > Lepidosauria > Squamata > Elapidae > Notechis > Notechis scutatus. The sequence continues at coordinate 206,831,072 of NC_142011.1, forward strand.
GCTGTGCAAGACAACTAGACAAACAATGAGTGTGCCATCATTGTAAGAGCCTCGTGGCTTGTATGCAATTTTTTTTAAAAATTGGAATTATTGTGATTGTGCTGTTCTGAACAGCTCCCCATTCGCATCCCAACTGTTTGCTCTCTTCTTAAGCCCAAAGGGATTTATGTTCTTCAGCTACCGATTATTTATGTATTAATTCATAACAAATGCTTGCATTTATTACAATCTTGAAGTGTGCAAGCATGTTTCCCCAGAGGTAATTAGAAGTAATTAGGAACAGAAAAGCAAACCAAAGATAAATGTAAAGCTGTAGATGTAACCTCCCCCCACCCAAACTCCAATCTAGAAGAAAGCAAGGGAAAATATATACCTATTGGATAGGAAAATCTTGGTTCTGGATCTCAGCTGTACACCAATGGATCAGACAATATCCTCCTGCTCACTTGGAAGGGCCATAATGGAATCTCAAAAATGCTTCTTGGTGCACCACAATTGGGAGGTGAGACTCTAGGGCATTGATTAATGATGGGGAGGTGTTTTAGTCTTTTTGTTTCCTGTTTGGCTTTTTCATTGTCTCTTTTAAATGGTGTGCAGACATTGTTTATCTCTATGTGCCAGTTGATGGCTGATTTCTTTGAGTACCAAGCTTCCAGGAATTCTCTAGCATTTTTGAATTGTGCTTGGACAAGGATGCTTACAGTTTCCCAGTTGTTGCTACAGTTAAATGTTTCCATGTGTTGTGAATTTAAGGTGTTTTCATCATGTCTTCTGACTGCTCGTTGGTGTTCATGGGTATTTGTGTCTCTTTGGAATGGTGTGTAAAAGTAGTTTACCTCTATGTGTCCATTGATTGACAATTTCTCTTTACATAGAGAATGGACTGTATTAGCTGACATTCCCAAGCTTAGTTTCCATAACTGCTTTTGGTGATCTTCAGTTTAACTGAAGATTAGAAAGGATGTTTAGAGGACTGGATGTATGAAGAATACTTCTAAGAATTGGGTATACTTGGGTTTAATGAACAGAAGGACTAGGGGTGGCATGATAACAGTGTTCCAATGTTTGAGGGGCTGCCACAAAGAAGAGGGGGTCAACCTTTTATCTCAATTACCTGAAGGCAAGACAAGAAACAATGGATGGAAACTAATCAAGGAGAGAAGCAATCTAGAATTAAGGAAAAAATTCCTGACTGTGAGAACAATAAATCAGTGGAACAGTATCAGTAAATGCTCCAACACTGGAAGTTTTTAAGAAGATATTAGATAGTCATTTGTCTGAAATGGTATAGGGTTTCCTGCCTAAGCAGGGGGTTGGACTAGAAGACCTCCAAGGTCCCTTTCAACTTTGTTATTCTGTTACTGTATTCTGCTAACTGCCAGAATGTATATGAACTCTAATAAATTCAGTATGAATATGGTCTTCCCAGCCAAGGACAGCTGATTTGTCTATCCATGGGAGAGAAAATGAATGCCTTCCCCAATTTTACACTTTGTTTGGCATTTCCATAATGTTAAATAAGAGGAAATCTTAAAGTGGAAAGTTTCTACCACATTAAGCTTTCTTCATCTTGTTCACATTGACTAATTTGGCTGGCCACCCAAGCAAATTCTTCCGCAAGTTTCTCCTTGATGCTTGCTTAGCACAAGGCCCATTTCCCTTTACATCTCAAAAAGGCCAGACCTGAGTGAAGTCATGAGATAAACTGATAATTTTGTCCAATTCCAAATTTTGTTGAAAATTATAAACACTTATCATTGTCTATGGGGGTAAGACAGTTAGGGTTCAAACAGGGTTTTTGATGGGGGGCACCTTTGGAATCAAAAGATTCAAAGAGGGAATCAACCTAGAATAAAGGAGAAATTTTTTCTTCAAAGGAAAAAAAAACAAAACAAAACTGCCAGCTCCTAATTAGCAAAGGCATCAACATCTTATCTGTGGTGGAAAGTTTGAGGTTGGGTGACCAAGAATTGGTCCCAAGCTTTGAACAGTGGAAAAAAATATGTGAACCCTCTGCCAGTTAGAAGGGGGAGCCGATAGATGGCCTCTCTTGGACCTTCCTTTCCTTACCCGCTTTTTCAGCATTGTCGCCTTTTCTCCCATCCCAGTTTCTCCCAGTAGCTCCTCTGGGGCAGGACTCTGGAAGTACAAAACCTAGGGCAGGGTTAGAACACACAGACTCCTGGCCTCTGGCCTGGAGCTTTCACCATTAGGCCAAGTCTCATTCAATTTTGCAGACATATTTCTTTAAAATTATAGCTAAATTATAGCTTCTATCTCTAACCATCCATCCATCCATTATCTATCTGTCTGTCTGTCCGTCCATCCATCCATCAATCCATCCATTCACCATCTATCTATCTATCAATGGAAATTAATCAAGGAGAGAACCAGCCTAGAACAAAGAAGAAATTAGTTGAAAGTGAGAACAATTAATCCTTGGAATGACTTGTCTCCAGAAGTTGTGAATTCTCCAACACGGAAAGTTTTTAAGAAGAGATTGGACAACCATTTCTCTGAAATAATATAGGGCTGCCTGCTTTGCAGAGAGTTGGACTAATAGACTTCCAAGGTCCCTTCCACTTTTTTCTGATTGATAGTGGCACTCCTTGGAATCAAAAGATTTGAGACAATCAGCCTAGAACTAAAGAGAAATTTTCTGACAATGAGAACAATCAATCAGTGGAACGGGTTGCCTTCAGAAGTTGTGGGAGCTTCATCACTGGAGGCTTTCAAGAAGAGATTGAACAGCATTTGTCTGAAATGATACAGGGAGTTGGACTAGAAGACCTCCAAGTTCCCTTCCAGCTCTCTTCTGATTGATTGATTGAAGTATAACTGTAGGGCCATCACCATGTCACTTCTTATGTTTTTGGCATTTAAATATACAGTGTGTCCTTCCCATTTATACTTCTGTTTTAATTCCATTTTTTTTCAAACGCCATCTTTGAGGTCAGCCTGTTGCCAAGTTTTCCCATTTATGATTTGATCGTTCAGTGAGATTTGTAGCATATTTTTCTCTCTCTCTCTGCATGCAGCATGACTCAGAGCTTCTCTGCATCTGATCTCCATCGGTTCTCTACTTCAGAAGGACTCGTATTTTATATCTGCCTTTTTATGGGAAGAGAAATGAAACTTTAGCTTCTCCACACTGGGCCATTAGAGCAAGAAAGGGAGCCATAGCTCGGGACAGTCAAGGAGAGGAGGGTGAAAAAACACTTAGATAAATTCAACCCTCCGAGGCCAGATCGATTACACCCAAGGCAGGAACAAGAGGAGACGATTGCAGGATTGCTCAAAGTGACCTCTGAGAACTCCTGGAAAAATGCTGAAGAGCAGAAGATGGGAGGAGAGAAAATGTTATCCATGTCTTCAAAAAAGGGGTAGAAGGAAACGACAGCTCTGTTAGCTTGACACGCGTATTGATTCAGACCAGGCATTCACTTGTTCAGATATGTGTCTATCAATCTCTACAGACTGTCTGAAATGGTATTGGGTTTCCTGCTTGAGCAGGGGGTTGGATTAGAAGACCTCTAAGGTCCATTCCAGCAGAATGACATTCTGTTATCCTGTTGTTTGTCTGTCTGTCTGCCTGTCTATCTACCTCTATTAATCTTTCTGTCTCTCTCTAGCTATCATCTATCGATCAATCAATTTATATCAAATTTTCTCTCTCTCTCTTTTCTATCTATTTCAATCAAGCTTTCTGTCTCTCTCTAGCTATCATCTGTCTGTCTGTCTGTCTATCTCTATCAAGTTTTCTGCCCCCCCTCTCTATCTATCTATCTATCTATCTATCTATCTATCTATCTATCCATCCATCCATCCATCCATCCATCCCCTATCTCTCTCAGCTTTCTGTCTCTATCTCTGCCTGTCTTCTATCTATCTATCTATCTATCTATCTATCTATCTATCTATCTATCTATCTATCTATCTATCTATCTATCTATCTATATCTGCCTGCCTGCCTGCCTGCCTGCCTGCCTATCTATCTATCTATCTACCGTGTTTCTCCAACAATACGGCCTCCACCAATAGGAAGCCCCACCATGTTTTATTGGCATAAAATCAAATTAAGCCCCTCCCCCAAATTAAGCCCCATATTAAACATGCAAAATGGGGGAGAGCGAGGGGGCTTTCCGTTAGTAAGTACTTTTGTTGCATGCCCGGATATGGTGCTGCCTGCATTGGTGGGGCACTTCATATCGGGAGACCTTCCACCGTTGCTTCTCCCTTCTCCCTTGCTGCCCCTTCTCCCTTGCTGCGCGGCGTTTGGGCAGCCACGTGCCAGTCAGCTCCTCCCTCAACCGGAGCCCTGAGGAGACACTGACTTCAGGCGCTCCGTCTTCCCTTTGCTTTGAAGGTAGCGAATTATTTATAAAGCCTCCCTGCCGAGAGGGCACCAGCCACGTGGGGAGGCTAATTTCCGGGGGCCTCTTCCGTTCCTCCCGACCTCCCTCGCTGCGCGCCTCTAACGCGCCGCTCCCTTCAGCCCAGCGAGCTCTTCCACCTCAAAGAAAGGCCAGGCGGGCGGCTGCGGGCAGCAGCAGCGGGTCGGGGGGCGGACTTTCTGTCTCTGTCTGTCTATCTATCTATCTATCTATCTATCTATCTATCTATCTATCTATCTATCTATCTATCTATCTATCTCCCCCTACCTACCTATCTATCTATTCCCCCCCTCAGCTTTCTGTCTCTGTCTATATCTATCTATCATCTATTATCTATCTCATCTCTGTCTCTGTCTCTCCCTCCATATCCATCCATCCATCCATCCATCTATCCGTCCATCCATATGTTTCTGCAGGGAGGGGGCCAAAAAGACAAGACAGCAAAACTAAGCCCCATCCTTTTTAACTTGACAGCATACACAAAACAAAGGACAGGCTTTTCTCTTACATGGTGTTGACCAGGATCTTTACTTTTCTGACTCCTCTCCCTGGAGACACCCTGGTATTTTCCATAGGGGGGAAAATGTTAAATAAGCACACTCCTTCATAACTCCCCATGTGGTGGGGTGGTTGCACTAAGAACTGATGGCTGGTATCCCACGAACAATCTGGCAGCTATCCAACAGTCATCGACTAGGAAGGAGTCGATCTGAGGTTTTTTGCCCCCTTTCTGGAATGGGCTTTTCCCACATCTGTGTAGAATTACCAAATTGCCCTGAGTTGGGTCCCCATCATGGATTGCAAGTGGGTTTTTCCCCGCTCCGATTCACAAGAGCCGCTGTCTAGCAGTGATGTTTGCGCATCAAACCCGTCAGGAATCACAGTTTTTAGACAATATCTCCCTCCAGGGCAATTTTAGGAAGTGGAGTCTGTCGGTTGGCAGGTTTTGTTCGGCAGGCAGATGCCAGCTGTCTACAGTCTTCAAAAGCCTCCTTAGATGTCTTCAAGGTCTCGGGGGAAGCAGCACCGCTTGGCGGTGTATTGAAGGCTGAATTACTTCATGTTAAGCAATGGACAAGTCGCTGGTTGGGTATTCTTTTTTTAAATATGTTTTTATTAAGTTTTTGTTATTACAACATAATGCATCATGGTTCCTGAAAGCTATGCTGGTTCTTGCCATAAATAACTTGCTACATTATATTTGCATTTATCTAATCTTGATTAATAGCTTTAACTATAATTACTGTTCTTACATTCTTATATGCTCTACATATTTACATTTTACTTTCTTGAGGTCTCTTGCAGTTAAATTTCTTATCTTATTTCCTGTTTCTGTTTGTTACCCAATCATACCATTTATTCCAAATTAAAAAGTATTCAGAGTTTTCTCTTTCTTTCAGTTTCAGTGTTAACATATTCATTTCAGCACTTTCCATTATTTTTTGTAATATTAGCTCTTCATTAGGAATATTAGGCATTTTCTATACTTGTGCAAAGGCTATTCTGGCGGCTGTTAAAATATATAGCATTAAGGTTTTTTGGGCGTTGGGGGAGGGAATTTGCTCTTTAATAATAATTCCTAGAAGAAAGGTTTCAGGTCTGCACTCAATCTGGAAGTTGGTGATCTCCTGTAACCAATTTTTAATTTGTATCCAGAATGTCCTGGTCTCGGGGCATAGCCACCACATATGGTAGAATGTACCATCAACTTTTTTTGCATTTCCAACATTTTGGGCTTATATTGAGGTATATTTTTTTCCAATCTCATTGGGGCCAGATGCCATCTGTAAAACATTTTGTACAGATTTTCTTTATATGCTGAAGATATAGTTAGCTTATAGTTTACATTCCATATTTTCTCCCATTCTGTCATGCCCCTGGTGGAGACTGACTCTGAGGGAGAGGAGGGAGTGGAAGTGTGGAAGCCGACAGGGAGTGGAAGTGTGGCTTCCGAGATTGTGGAGGAGGCTGGGGAAGGGCAGAGGCCAGCTGAGCAGTCAGAGGAGGACCCAGGCCCACCCCCTCCTCCATCCTAGGGCATGCAGGGAGGAGAGGATAAGGGAGAGACATGGTCTACTTGGGAGGAGAGGGCCTTGATCCTCTTCATGGGCTGCAGGTGTGAGAACTGCATAAAAGTTTGGACCTGCGTTCTGGCAAACGCTGGAGACAAAGCGTGTTTTATTTTGGTCTATCTTGGTTGGCGTCCTTCCAACAGACTGTGCCTTGTTATCTCCTTTGAATTTGGTAATTACTTATCCCGATCCGTTGTGGAAATTTCATCATTGTAGTTTGTTTGGTTTGTTATTTCACCTCTATCTGCTCATTAGATTAGGACTGTATTGCTTTCTTTTGAAGACTATTTTTGAGTACGTTTTATCTCCAACTGAGATTATTGAATAGTGGGGCCAAGTTGGAGGCATTAAAGGACATTTATTTATGTTTTGGATTTTGTTACGTTTGTGTTACACTTTGGGTCATCACACATTCCTCTCACTCTATAGTATATCCAAAATTCTGCGCCCAAGTTATCATTGTGCCCTCCACTGTTTCCTCTTCCATTCTGAAATCTAATAAGTATTTATATATTTTTGATATACATTTTTGTTCTGGTCCCATTAAAATCTTGTCTAATTGGTTTTGCCCTTTGTCAAATCCAAAATCTTCCAGATTTTTTTTTTTTAATACTTATTTGGATTTACAAATATGCCCACCAATCAATTATATTTCCATTTCCATTTAACTCTTGATTTGATTTTAATTTTCCTTGACTGTCTAATAATTTATCATTACTTACCATTTTCCTTATATCTAAGGATATTTGGGTGGATCATGGCTTCCATGGTTGACAGCCATCGTAGTATGTTCATATAATGTTTATTTTTAATTTTCTTCCATGTTGTGATAAGTGAATATCTTATTAAAGAATGGTTAAAGTATGTATATTACTTCTTTTCTCCCACAAAAATGCATGCCAACCTATCTGGAGGTCATGACCTTCTAGCGTTAAAATTCTCTTGTCTCTTAGCTTGACCCAATCTTTGACCCAATTCAGCACCGGCTGCTTGGTAGTAGAACGCCCATTCTGGTAATCCAAGACCACCTCTGCTCCTATTATCTTGTAATAATTTCATTTTAATACGTGGCTTCTTGTCCAACCAGACAAATTTAGATGTCATTTTATTTAATTCTGTAAAAATAGGTTTTCCTAATTTAATTGGGATCATTTGAAATAGGTATATTAGTTTTGGTAGAGTATTCATTTTCAGTACCGCAATTCTTCCCAATAAAGACAATTTGAGTTTCGCCCATACTTCCAATTTTTTCTAATTTGCTTTACCAATTTAATATAATTATCCTCTTTTATTGATGAGCATCTGGAAGATAGCCGAATTCCCAAATATTTCACCTTTTTTGCTATCTGCAGTCCCATTTTATTTTCCAATTCTGTTTTCTGCTTTATAGTACAGTTTTTAACTATTATCTTAATTTTATTTCTGTGTATTTTAAGTCCTGCTACTTCTCCAAATTTTTCTATTTGTTGTAACAATGTTTGTCCCGTATTTATTGGGTCTTCCACTATAAATGCCAAATCTGCAAATGCCGGAACTTTATACTCTTCTTTTCTAATTTTAATCCTTATTATCTCTGGGTTTTGCCTGGTTGCGGCTAGAAGCACTTCGATAAAATAAATAGCAGAGGTGATAATGGACGCCTTTGTCTCTCTCCTTCCGCAATTTCAAAATCATCCGTGTAATCTCCATTTATCAGCACACTCGCTATCTAGTTTGAATACCCAGAAGGTAATGCTTGCTGGCCCCCCCATGCCTCCTGCGCGTGCATGCGTGACATCCCCTCGTGCACTGCGTGTCTCTGCGCATGTGTACATGATCCCCTATTGCGCGCTATGCGTCTTTGCGCATGTGCGTGCAATTCCCCCTCATGCACTGCACACCTGTGCATGCGCACATGATTCCCCCCTTGCGCACCCTGCATCTGTGCATACGAGCATATCTCCTGTGCACCCCCTTCTGCCCCTGCGCATGCGCACCAGATACCCGACAATCAGTTGTCGGGTGCGGCACGTGCACATACACAGTGGGCCTCTTCCGGGCAGCCCTGCATCACTGCGCATGCGCATTCACCTCCCTCCTCATGCCTCGTGCGTCTGCGCATGGATGCATGACTCCCCCCTCGTGCGCCGCTTGTCTCTGTGCATGCGTGCGTGATTTTCCCCCCATGTGTGTTGTGCATCTTTGCGGTTAGAAACACATCTGCACACGCACACCGATTCTCCCCTTGCCCACCATGCATCTATCTGCACATGCACACATGTCTTCCGCGCACCCCCTTCCGCCTCCTGTGCATCCGCACCAGGTACCCGACAATCAGCTGTCAGGCTGCGATGCATGCACATATGCAGTGGGGCTCTTCCGGGCAGCCGTGCATCCCTGTGCATGCGCACCCCTCCCTCCTCACGCATCGTGCATCTGCGGACGCATGCGTGGCTCCCCCCTCGTGTGCCGCTCGTCTCTGCGCATGTGTGCATGATCCCCCCCATGCGTGTCGTGCGTCCTGCGCATGTGCATGCAATTCCCCCTCACCCACTGCACATCTGCACATGCGATTCCCTCATGCACCATGCACCTGCGCATACACGCATGTCTCCTGCACACCCCCTTCCGCCCCCTGTGCATACGCACCAGCTACCCGACAATCACCTGTCGGGTGGCGGTACGTGTGCGCATGCGCAGTGGGGCTCTTCCAGGCAACCTCTCGCGTGCCAGGAGAAATGGCTCTGCATGCCACTTCCAGCACGTGTGGCATAGGTTCACCAACACGGGACTAGAATGTTGTAATGACGAGGCAGTCGAGTTGCTTGATCATGATCAACTGAATCATGATGAACTTTATTGGAGTCTAGTCTTGCATTTATGCACATTTTTAGTAATCCTCCAACATTGGTTAACTTTGGTTACTGCTTAACTTTCGTCACTGTTTAGCATAATAGTAATTAACACAATTAATTATCTCTAGTTAAAGTCTAACATATGTTTACTTCCTCTCTCTAATCCTCCTTTAGATTAGTGACTTTGTTTGCCTGAGTTGTATTTGCTTGGAAACATTCTTTATCTGAGTTTTGCCATCCCAGATTAGAACATTCCTGCAATTACCACTCTACACTAGAAGATCTCTTCAAAAAGAGATTTGTTCTCCTGCTTGAGCAAGGGGTTGGACGAGATAGAAGATCTCTTCCAACCTTATTATACTATGATCTATATTTTTCTCCTTTGTAGCTGAAGCAGAAGAGCGTTTGTAAGCACGATCTACATATTATTTTTTTTTAACCCTGGCATGCTTCCTTCTAGCTCCTTCACCATGTGGGACAGCCCTAAGTTATGTTTTTCCCTTTCAAACTAAATCAATAAATGCATCTGAAACCAATTGGAAAACATCTCAACGGGCTTCCTGGCATAGTGATGGGAAGTGTCAGCACCCAGAGTTGCACATGCCTCAGAATTATGCAAAATCCTCTCCTCCGGCCCTTCCTAGTCAGGCTTTGAGAGGGGACCTGGCCTCAGATCCAAAGGAAGGGATGCTGGGCCATCTGGGCCGAAGCCCAACCTTTGATGTTGCCCCCAATGAAAACTGACCACGGTCTGTTCTCTTCTTCTCCCCCCACCCCACTGCCCTTCTAACATTTGAGTTACTTGCTGCCACGGCAGTGACGTTCATCCAAATTTAAGCACAGCCCTTGTTAGTTGCACGAGGTACATGGTTCCTTCATGTGCAATTCTTCTTGCCAAGCCGAAGCGCCCTGAAAATGCTAATTTTGCTGCGAGAATAAGTTAAAAGGAGCTAAAATTAAAAAGCCTGCCTTGAGGATGAATGTCAGATGGAGCTCCAAGGGGGAAGGACTGAAGGCTGGTGTTTAAGATGAGGGAGATAAATCTGCTGTCCCTCAGTAACAGTTTCCATATGTATTTGCTAGCACATGACCTTTGAGCAAAAAAATTGTTGTGGTGGGCCAGACGTTTGTCACAAGCTGGCTAACAAGAAGGGTGAATACGGCTATTTATGTAGTCCTTTCCAAACGCTCAGAGGTGCTGGTTTAATTTTGTTTGTTCAGATCGGTCCATTTTTTGCATTTCATTTTTTCAAGAGCTTAGAAAAGGGAGTTAAGTCTTTCTATTAAAAAAAAAAATTCACTGAAGAGAATAATCCTTTATTTCTACATTGAGGCAACTTCTGCATGAGGCAAGAAGAAAATTTTGGACAACTGGGTTTGCAGGAGAAGCATCTAAATGGCTAGAAAAGCAATGGACTCGGGGCCAAGAGTCAGGCGTTGATTTGAGTCCCAAAGATGCTTTTTCAAGAGGGAACTGGATTTTGTTTTTCCTTGAAGAGGTTTCGCTCCTCATCCAAGAAGCTTCCTCAGTTCTGATGGAATGGTGGAGAATGGAAGGATTTAAATGCCTTGCAGTCATCTGGTCATTTACACTCTGAGAAATTGTTGAGGCCACTTGGAGGTTTATCCCACTCGGCCCCATTCTAATAAATCTCCAAGTGACCTCAATGACTCTCAAAAAGAGTGCAAATGACTAGATGACTGCAAGGAATATAAATCCTTCTATTCTTTGCCATTCAGTCAGAACTGAAGAAGTTGGATGAGAAGTGAAATGCCTTCAGGGGAAAAGAAAAGAAAAGTCCAGTTGCCTTTTGAAAAAAGAAACCACTTTTGGGGCAGCCATGACCTGAATCTCCGTAGACATAAATTGTGTGTTAGAAAGTTCTTAGCTTTCAACATTTTTACTCACCTTCTTGCTTTCCCATTTTCTGTTAATTATTAAGGTTAGGATCTTCTGTATGTGATCTGTAAAATAGTCCTTGGGTAGCTCTATTTTCTTTTAAAATTTCTTCTAGCTTAATCAGTAAGATCCCTTGTATATAGATAATCCAAATAAGTATTGGACAACACAGAAGGATAAATGTGTATTGAATTTGGAGCTGTGGGTGGTTCATGTAAACATTTGAAACATTTCTCTTTCTTTTCTTTTTCCAACAAAAGGCCAAAAATGAGAATTTTGATTAATTTAGCTAAAGTTTTAGAGTTTGATTGAGGATATTTTATTTCACTTTTTTCCCTTCTTCTCTTCTTCCTTCTCCTTTCCCTCTTTCTCTCTTTCCTTCTTTTTCTCCTTCTTCACCTCTTCTTCCTTCTTTCCATCTTGCTCTTTCTCTCCTTCTTTCCCCCCTCCCTCCCTCCCTCCCTCCCTCTCCTCCTCCTCCCTGTCCCCCCTTTCCCCTCCTCCTTTCCCTCCTCCTCTAGTTTTATCATATCATATTCTTTACACGGATGTTTCTATGATATAATAGAGCCATTTTCAGAAAGGATAGGCTACACCAATTGGTACCCACCAAACAGGGGTGGTATTCTATCAGTTTGGCCCAGTTTGGGTAAACTGGTAGTAAAAAAATGCTACCGTTTGGCCGAACCGGTAGTAAAAAAAAAAAAAAAAAAAAACAGCTACCAGTTTGCCAAACCAGCATTTTTTTCTTTTCTTTTCGGCTGACAATCAGCTGTTCTAATGATCAGCTGTGCCGGGATCCCCCTCGCAGTCTTACTGCTTCACCCAGCAGGCTTTGCTGAGGCCCAGGAGGCAAAAGCGATGCATGAGTGTGTGTGTGTGTGTGTGTGTGTGTGAGTGTGTGTGCTGCGCCCTTCCCCTGCACTCCATTTTTTTGCCTCCTCGACCTCAGGGAAGCCTCCTGGGAGCAAAATGGCCTCCCAAAAACCTTCCATGAGGCCCAGGAGGCAAAAAACAACAACACCCCAGTCACATGACCATGCCCGCCGAGCCACACCCACCTAGCCATGCCCACAGAACTGGTAGTAAAACATATTTTTATCCCACCCCTGCCACCAACATTAAAAATAGACGGCAAGCATACAATTCTAGAGAAAGCATTTGAAAGCTTAAACCAACCTAAAAGAGAAAAATCTGATTTATTGTATCATCTGCACATTCTCCTCAACAGGAACCTGTTGAGGCCTTCTGAGCACACCCTAGACACTGAAAATAAATAATATAAAACAAAAAAAGGGTCTGATTTAAGGGGTCCTAGGAAAGCCTAAATTCCTTGAAGTTTCCCCATGTAGTTATTAACTAATGGGATCTAGATTGGTATTTATTTATTTATTTATTTATTTATTTATTTATTTATTTGTTTGTTTGTTTGTTTGTTTGTTTGTAGCATTTATAAGATAACAGGTATAAGTATAAACATAGTTATGAATACATGAAATGGATACATATAAGAAAAATAAAAAGAAACAATAGTACAGGGACGGTAGGCACGTTGGTGCGCTTATGCACGCCCCCTACAGACTTCTTAGGAAAGGGGTGAGGTCAATAGTAGACAGTCTAAGGTTAAAGTTTTGGGTTTGGGGAAGAAACCACAGTCAGGTAGAGTATTCCAGACATTGACCACTCTGTTGCTGAAGTCGTATTTCCTGCAATCAAGTTTGGTGCGGTTTACCTTGAGTTTGTATCTATTGTGTGCTCTTGTATTGTTATGGTTGAAGCTGAAGTATTCATTGACAGGTAGGACATTGCAATGTATGATTTTATATACTATATTTAGATCGGACCGAAGGCGGAGTAGTTCTAGGTTTTCTAGGTCTAGAATTTCAAGTCTGGTGGCATAAGGTATTCTACAACGAGTAGAGGAGTGGAGAACTTTTCTTGTGAAATATTTCTGGACTTTCTCAACTGTGTTAATATCAGATACGTAATGTGGGTTCCAGACTGATGAGCTGTATTCAAGTATTAGTCTAGCAAATGTTTTGTATGCTCTGGTTAGTAGTGTGATATTACCAGAGAAAAAGCTATGCAGGATTAAGTTAACAACTCTTAATGCCTTTTTGGCTATGTAGTTACAGTGGGCTCTAGCACTTAGTTTCAAGGAGGAGGCTATCAATTGTCCCACGCAATGATTTTTGTAGCTGCTGCAAAGGAGAGACTTTGAATTTCAGCTATTTAGACCTGATCGGCTTTAATTAGCCTGAGGTTGACAGCTGAGATCTGAAATGGTGGCATGGGAATAGAAAGCAATCGTGCAACTCATTAGAAGCCAACCTTGGCCATTAAGGGACTCATCAGGTGGAACTTGAATGTCAAGTGAGGGGATCAGTTGACTCTGCATGAATAGGTTGGAGAAGAGAAGTCATCAAATATCTTTCCAGATCAATGGGAGGAAGTTTGACCTTCTCCCGTTCTTTCCACTACAAGCTCTGAGCCCAAACCAAATATACCTTTACAGAATATAGAATAATGAGAGGGATGTTGGTAGTTCAATCCTCTGCTTGTGCAGGAGACTTTATACCATTCCAGATAAATGGCTGTCCAATCTCTTCTAGAAAATCTCCCATGAGGAAACATCTACCACTTCTGGAGGCAAGTTGTTCCACCGATTAATTGTTCTCCCTGACAAGAAACTCCTCCTCAGTTCTAGGTTGGCTCTTATTTGATAAGCTTCCATCCATTACACTTTGTCTGGCCTTCAGGTGCTTTGGAGAATGGGTTGATACCTTCTTTGTGGCAGCTTCTTAAAAAAACCTTCAATGATGAAGCGCCCACCACTTCTGGAGGCAAGGTTAATTGTTCTCACCGTGAGGAAATTTCTCCTCAGTTCTAGATTGCTTCTTTCCTTGATGAGTGACCATTTGATGCCTTCAGAGAACGGATTGACCCCTTCCCTCTTCTTTGTGGCAGCCCCTCAAATATTGGAAGACTGCTATCATGTCACCCCTGGTCTTCTTCTTCTTCTTCTTCTTCTTCTTCTGATGAAGTTCACAAATATATTGTTCTCCAATGTGAAAGCAGGTCACAGGTCTGAAATATTAGAAAATTGCAATACTTCCAGTCAATCTATTTTGGCTTTTCGGGAAAACAGATTTAGCAAGCTTGTAAACAACGCCGCCAACTAGAAAACAATCGGAGGGAACCGAGACAGAGGGGGCAAAAACAGGTGGGGATGTAGGACTCATGGGGAGAAGTCTCCTTCCTAAACTAATTTGAATCCTGAACTTCTTAAATATAAAGCCGTCGGCTTTGTTCAGAAGAAATGAAAACCCACATTTGGAGCAGACGAGGAATCAAGTAAATATTTCCCAACATTTCACTGGGGAATTTCCATGATTGTTTGGAAGATCTGCATCTCCGCTGTACAGATTGTTTATGACAACATTTTAAATCCTGAAAACAAAACGTTGACGGGGTGGGTTGGGAGTTCTGCTGATTTTAATTATATCATGGTATCAAAATTGTTTATTTTGCTGCTGTCTCATGAGCCGTGGCAATATTTCTTTTTTCTGTGGAGTAGCAATTGTCCCAATTTTGCTGTCTTCAGCTTAATGATATGTTGTATTAATTTTGAGAGAGGCAAAACCCCACCGCCACCACCCGCTATTCATAAAAGATGGAATGCATTAGGAATTAATTGCTCCCGTGTCTTTCTCCCCGTCTACTTCTTCAGCAGCCGAAAATACTGTTAGAAGATCCTACTTTAGAATCAAAGTGTCCTCAAAATTTAATTATATTTTAGGAACAGCTGCATCGCTTCCTAAACAAACTCTGTAGAGATTCTCAGTCATCCAGGTCCATCATGGTTGTCCCAAAGGTGCTTTTTTCAAGAAGCAACTGGACGTTCTGGTTTTTCTTTTGAAGACGTTTCGCTTCTCCTCCAAGAAGCTTCTTCAGCTCTAACAGGACAGTGGGGAATGGAAGGATTTTATACTCCTTGCAGGCAGCTGGTCATTTGCATTCTTTCAGAGAGTTGTTGAGGCCACCTGGAGGTTTATATGTCCTCAGAGTCACTCGAGTGGTGCTAAACTAAGGGTGCTGACTGTTAGGTTTTGTTGTGATATGGCTGTGATTACTGCTCTTCTCGGAATAAAATGCACTCTGTGCATGCTCAGAGGCTGCAGCAGTCCAGCTGCAAACTCTCTCTGGTTGTCTTCAGTTTAATGTTTTTTTTTATAAAAAAAAAGAGTCTCTTTGTATTTAATTTACAGAGATACAATCTTTCCTTAAAAACAGGAAAAGGGGATGATGCTTTCTTTAGAAGTCTAGGGAGAGTCTCAATCATCGAGGTCATGGTTGTCCCTAAGGTGCTTTTTCAAAGGCAACTGGACTTTCTGGTTTTTCTTTGAAGATATTTCGCTTCTTATCCAAGAAGCTTCTTCATTTCTGACTGAATGGCGGAAGATGGAAGGATTTATATTCCTTACAGTCATCTGGTCATTAGTACTCTTTCTGAGAGCTATTCAGGCCACTTGGAGTTTTATCTGTGCTGTCAGGGTCACCTGAGTAGTGCAAATGGGTGTGTAACATCTTTCAGCACTACCAGGAAGGTTCCACGTGCATTTGCATTATTCAGGCGACCCTGAAGGCACAGATAAACCTCCAAGTGTCCTCAACGACTCTCCGAAAGAGTGCTAATGAGCAGATTTAACAGATTTAACAGATAATCAGAGTTGGAAGGAACCTTGTAGGTCATCTAGTCCAACCCCCCGCCCAAGCGGGAGACCTACACCATTTCTGACAAATGGCAGACCAATCTCTTCTTGAAAGTCTCAACTGATGGCACTCCCACAACTTCTTTTTTTTAAAAAAAAAACAAGTTTTATTAATTTTTAAAACACACAAATTATCATTATTCATTACATGTTTAAACCTTTTTCCCTTGTAAATTTAACAAGTCAGATAAATTATGATTCTGTTTTAAACCAATTTCCATATAATATACCAAAACCTCTTATTCAATTTCTCTTTACTTCTTTTTACTCTTATTCAATATCATTATTATTATTTCATCTGTTTCTTTCTGACTTAGTTACCATTATTCTCATTCTATATTTCTACAAGTTTTTACCAATTCTCCCCCAAAAAGACATATACACACAACACACAAAACATAAAAAATATCTTTTTGAAAGTAACTTGGACCCAGGTGTCTCTCTTCATGGACTTCAATTATATTCATGCTCATCTTACATATCATTACTTATTTTATTTACCATTCTAAGCCTTCTATATTAACTTCTCCACATATTTCACACTTCTTAATTCTACCTTAATTAATCATCTTAGTTTAAATCATTATATTTGTATCTTTTGTCCATTTTTTATCATCCCTTTGTCTCATCCCTTATGAAAAAAAAAGAAAATCAGTTTCTCCTGAAATCATTAATCAGAGTATGATGCCTTTCTATCTCCCCCTAAGTTAATCAAATTAATCTTTAAAATAATATCTAATACCCAATCAGATTTTGCTTGGTACATTCTATCTAACTAATACATCCAACACAATTAAGTACATAATTAGAGAATAAATCCAAATATTAAAAAGAAATACTATAATAAAAATTTTATAATAACATCAATACCATAATTTTATTAAACTCTTTAATTAAAACAATATTCTAAACCTCTCCTATTATTAAGTTTTAAAACCAATCATTTTTAAACATTTTAACATTTTAATCTCTTATCAACTCTTAAACCATTACAATACTACCATCTCATCTTGTGTACCTTGCAAAATCTTTTTTTTTTAAAAAAAATTATACTTTATCCATTATCCATAAAAATTCCTTTTTCCATTTAATTTCAAAACGTTGTAGCTTTTCTCCACCTTTTCCCTTTCTTTCTTTTCCCAACAAACCTTTCTACCCCCTTCTTCTAGCCTCTGCCTTACCGGCTTCCCTTCTCTGTCGTATTTCTTTTCCCCTTTGTTTACAATCATCATATTGGTTTTGCACTTTATTTTTCCCTTTCTTAAATGTTTTTTAGATCTTAAGTCCTTAAATCCTTTAGTTTTCTTCTTTCTCTTCTTTTCTTTTCTTTCTCTCTCTTCCTTTTTCTGGATCAAATTCTGAGATTCATTAAAGATGGCTCCTTCCTTTCTTTCTTGTTCCTCTGCTGTCTTCATCTGTTGTAATTTTTGTTGATAATTAGTAAGCGCCATTTCTAAGAAAAGGAAAGCTTCTTCCACACCATTTCTTAGTTCCTCAACAGAAAGAGCCATTATAAATCTTTTCTTTTCTTTTCTCCTTCTTTCTTCTTACAACAACCAGAATATTCAAAAGAAAATAAAAAAGATAAAACAGTCCCAAAGTTATCAATCAGTCCAAACCAAGGCAGAGTTCTCACTTTCTCCTTCTGGGGTGATATCAATCAAAGAGAAAGAAAGTCCAAATCTGTTTAAAGTCTTGTTACAATATATTCTAGTCTTCAAATCCTTAAGGCATCTGCTCCAACAAATCTTAGCATACAAATATTTTCTTTTTAATCCTCTCTCTTCCCACTCATCGCTTAAAACCAATTTCCACCTAAAAAATAGGTTTCTTAATATCCAGTTATTTATTCCGTAGGAAAAGAGGGAAAGCTATCCTTTCAGCACCTTCAAGCAGCCGCTTTTTCCTCTTCTGGCAGGTATTATTCAGAAAGTCATACTTTTCAGGAATTTTATTAAATATGTCTTAGAGTCCTAGGAGCCAAGAAAAACTTTCTCCTCTCAATCACTTTCTCCACTTCCTCCTGCGCATTCTTACCCGGCTGCCAGCTTCTTTGTGGCGGCCATTACGGACCGCCGCTGCACCGTCCTGGGAAAAGGGGTTCTGCCGGCCAGGGAGGGGTCTGCAGCACCCCAAACCCTTCTCCGGATCCCCTACCTTCAGCTGCCCCTGCAGGGCAGCCTAGCTCATGCACCCGGCTGGGTCGGAGCCCCAAAACGGCTAGCGCGGCAGGGGATCGCGCAGCTTCGCAAATCCCTGCCGCCGCTGAAGCCGACAAACCGGAAGTCCGGCACTCCCACAACTTCTGAGGGCAAGCTGTTCCATTGGTTGATTGTTCTCACTGTCAGAAAGTTTCTCCTTATTTCCAGATTAAATCTCTCCTTATTCAGTTTCCATCCACTATTCCTTGTCTGGCCTACAGGCACTTTAGAAAATAGTGTGACCCCTTCCTCTCTGTGGCAGCCCCTCAAAGATTGGAAGACTGCTATCCTGTCTTCCCTGGTCCTTTTCTTCACTAGACTAGCCAGGCCCAGTTTCTGTAATCATTCATCGCATGTTTTAGTCTCCAGTCCCCTCATCATCCTGGTTGCTTTTCTCTGTACTTTTTCTAGAGTCCCAACATCTTTTTTATAGTGTGGTGACCAAAACTGGGTGCGGTATTCCAAGTGTGGTCTTACTAAGGCTTTATAGAGTGGTATTAGTACTTCCCTTGATCTTGACTGTATCCCTCCGTTAATGAAACTTAGGATTGCATTGGCTTTTTTGGCTGCCGCCGCACACGGCTGGCTCCTATTTAGCTGGTTGTCCACTAAGACTCCAAGATCCCTCTCACAGTTACTGCTATTAAGTCTGATTTCACCCAGTCTATATGTCTCCTTTGGGGTTTCTTTTTCTTGCCTAAGTGTAAGACTTCACTTTTCTCTACCTTGAATTTCATTTTGTTAGATAAGGACTGTAAGGAATATAAATCCTTCCATTCCCAATTCTGCAGGGTTTTTAAAAGGCCAGAAACATTAGGAAGCAGATTAAAAGCCCTACAGGAATGTTGTAGATGGGTAACAACCCGGGGCTGTCTTTCCCAGTGGTATCTACCTGATCCACCAGATCAGGGGGGCAGGGCAGGTTATAGGTCATCTCTGTTCAAAAGGCCCATCTGGTGGGACCAAGAAGAAGGTTCTTTTCTGTGGTGGCTCCCTGCCTGTGGGACATCATCCCTGCAGAGATAAGTGTCAGCTGTGCCTCATGCAAAACCCAACAAAGAAATCCTTCAGCTCAGGGGTGGGATCTGACCAACATAATAACTGGTTCAGGGAGCACACGCATGTGCGTCAAACATGCGCTGTATGTGTGTGCGCACTACCGGCTCTGTCAAGCATTTACCTTCTCCAGGTGATGAGTGGCACTCAGCTGTGCCAAAGCAGACCAAAACCTCATCCCATAAAACCGGTTTGGTGTCAGCTGGTCTTTGAAGCTACTGTTCTATAGAACCAAACCGAACCGGTAAGAACCCACCCCTGCTTCGACTCCATTAAAATAGAGAAAAAATATTTTTTTTTATTGAGTTTGAAGTGACAGCAACAAAAGAAAAGCAAGATCTGAGGCCAGTTGGCGTGGAAATTACATATTGAAAGTTATTCCAAGTTGCCTCCCCCAGGAGTCCAGACTGGTCACCCAATCTGAGGTGTGTACAATGTCATATGGGGTAGATCTTCAGGCGGTTTCTCACCCATCTGGTATGCCAAGGCGGTTGACCTTGGTTTAGTAGAGATAAGTCTATGCAGTTGCTCAGTAAGCAGGAAAGCATCCCCTCCTTTTTAGTTCACCCAGAAAACATCTTAACTCTCCAGCAACCTTCCCCTCCCAAATACCAAATTATCCCACCACCCCCCGTTTCTTTGGCAGCCAACAAGAAGCGAGCAGCAAAAGATGTCAAGAAAACTTTGTGGAGGCTGACATTAAGATTGATCCCCATTTTGACACTCTTTTAAATGGCCCTAAAGACATGGTTTTTGTGAGTGCTCCATCGTTGGAGGAGGTTAGACTAGAAGACCTCCACGGTCCCTCCCAACCTAATTGTTCTATGTTCTGTATGCTATAACATTGTTGGTTGAATCTAAAATGATCCACACTTCAATATCCTCCTGATCCAGTCTAATGAGAGAGATATGTTCTTCCTTTTTTTTTTTAAAGTCAGCACGATGTTAGGATTCCAGCAATTGCCCTAATTAAAACATGAGCCTCGAGCCAGGCTTCAAAAACTTCCAAGGATTTATTAGGAGCGAACATGTTGGCATGACCTGCATGAAGCCGATTCTGAGACACGTAATTCACTGTCACCCTTGACCCTGGTTTTCCCCCCACACCCTCTGGGTGTATCATAATTCATATTCTCCGACAAAACACGTTCATAGCCAAGAGTCATCAATCACGTTTTCCAATTAGGCATTTGCAGGGCAGAAATTCCAGTAGCTTAGTTATAATCTTTGCAAGTTAAGAGTGGAATGCACTTTCGTTTTTAAACTGCTTTTACTGCTCTTTCAAATTCCCCCTCCCCCTTTCTGTGTATGGCAGCTCTAAAACAGGCATAGAAATGTTTTATGAGTTGACACACAAAGTGGATTCTTTCAGCCTTGCTTTGTCACTGCATTTATCTCAAAAGGAAAAGTCGGCCTGGCCTCCTCAACAATTTCTCTTTATAATGGAAGTTTAGGTCACCTTAGATCAGGAAGGGGAACATATAATCGAGTGTGTGCCTCTGACCTTCTGAAGAACTTGCAGATCTTACATTCAGCCTCACCTTGATAAAACGGGCCTTTGGCTCAGGGGTGGGATTCAAATTTTTTAACAACTGGCTCTGTGGGTGTGGCTTGGTTAGTGGGCGTGGCTTGGTGGTCATGTTATTGTCTGGGCATGGCAAACTCAATATCACTCACTTTGAGGCACTCATCTCCTCGCCTGGCCTCTCGTGACTGTGGGGATGCTGCAACAGTCGTAAGTGTGAAAAAGGGTCATAAGTCACTTTTTTCAGTGCCATTGTAACTTTGAATGGTCACTCCACACAAGCAAAGTACCAGCAAAGGAGGGGGGAAAAACTCCAGAGAAATTCCAGAGACAGGAAGTCTAGTCCTGCCAAGAAAGTAATAAGGGTTAATGGAGAGGCAGTTTCTGTCAGCAACACCAGAATGTTTCCTTCCTGCCTTCCTTACAGGATTAGGCCAGTAATTTCTTCTAACAACCGGTTCTCCGAACTGCTTAGAATGTTAACAACCGGTTCTAGCGAATAGGTGCGAACTGGTAGAATCCCATCCCTGCTTTGGCTTCTAGTAATGTGAATGTATTCTTTCTTGTTCTGACCTTCAAGCAAAAGTTTGGAGATGATTTTGCAAGGGTATTCATCTAGATTCTTCCTTTCCCCACTCCTTTTCTTTTCTTTTTCTTCTAGCCAACATACACTATAACTCCCGGAGTCAGTCTCTACGGTCTACAGATAACCGGAAAAAAGATGACATTGAAGACTTCCAGCAATATGGACATCCTGCACCTCAGATAGGTACGTAGCCCAAATGTTAGCAGGTAAATGCAAGAGACCAAGAACAGGTGTCAGGTGCAGAAAACAAGTCCTTACCTGAAGGTTCAAATTCGCTGATTTGGTTTCCAGTAGGGCAGAAGAGACAAAAAGGGGAGGTTAAAAATGGAGAGATCATTGGCCTCCGGATATTCACTTCTAAGACATTATTGGACGGTCTTAGACCAACATCCTTAACCTGGTTATAAAATCCACCCAATTGGGGAGATTCGCTCAAGACTTGGATCCATCAATTAAGCCAACAATTGGGGTATGAATAGCAATGTCAGTGTGAGGTCCTTAGTGCTTCCTTTGGTTGTTTCCTTGTAGACATGTCATTACCCAACTAGGTGACAGCATCAGCGCTGATGGTGGTACCCAGTTGGGTAATGAAAGATCTGCAAGAAAAGAACCAAGCTCGGAGGGCACCAAGGACCCCACAGTTCAACCCTGAGCTACAAATATTCTCTTCTACTGCTACTATAGCGAGTGTCCTGTAGTATTGGAACAATCCTTCTCAGTTTGGCAGCTGTCTATATAGCAATGGGGGTGGACAATTGCTGATACTAGGCGAGATAGAGGTTGTCTTTGACTTACAACTGTTCATTTGGTGACCGTTTGAAGTTACAACGGCACTGAAAAAAGCAACTTATGACCATGTTTCACACTTATGACCTTTGCAGCATCCCCATGGTCTCGTGATTTATATTTATACTTAACAACTGACTCACATTTATGACGGTTGCAATGTCCCTGGGTCACAAGATCCCCTTTTGCAACCTTAGGATGAGCAAACTCCGTAAGGGAACCAGATTTGCTTAACAACCGAGTTACTCGTTTAACAAATGCAGTGATTCGGTTAACAAATCTGGCCAGACAAAAGGCATAAAAGGGGCCCAAACTCACTAAACAAATTTCTCACTTAGAAAACATAAATTTTGGGCACAATTGTAGTCGTACGTCAAGGACAGCCTGTATTGCATATATCAGGGAACCTATTGGCAGGTGCAAAATCCAGGTGCATACAGGAAGGTTTAAATTAGCTGGTGTCTTTGTTACATTACACAAGGAATCTTCTCAACTAATGCTCAGCATCTGGTTAGAGCTTGGTTACAATCAACGGCAACCAAGCGGGGCTGTGTGTAGAACTTTGTGGCTGCGTAATGACTCTAAACCAGGGTTTCCAAACTTGGCAACTTTAAGACTTGTGTACTTCAAATCCCAGAATTCCTCAGCTAGCCAGTAAAGAAAACTCTTGGCTGCCACCTAGCATCACCGCAGAGTTTTGCAGCTCAGATGGTCAATTAGTAAACTTAATTATCCCAGATAAAGACAGGATGACTGGTTTAACCTCATGCATAAATCTTGCTTCGTTTAAATCTAGGGATGCCCCAAAAGTGCTTTTTTTTTTTTTCTCAAAAGGCAACTGGAATTTCTCTGTTTTTCCTTGAAGAGGTTTCACTTCTCACCCAAGAAGCTTCTTCAGTTCATACATTCAGAACTGAAGAAGCTTCTTGGATGAGAAGCAAAATGGTTTCAGGGACATTAACGACAGGCTGCGTTAATGCTCGTTTGCAGTGTCCTGTGGTTCTACGGCCACATTTCAGCACATTTTTGCTGAAAACCAATACTTATTTCAGTTTTTGGCAAAAGTGTGTCCATAACAAACCCTTGGTTCACTTAATAATGATGCATTGACTTAATGACACTGCAAAAAAGGTTCGTAAAGTCAGGTCATTCAGACGACAAGTTACTATTATGATGTACGACTGCAATGGGCAGGGTCCATTATGGGCATTTCTTAAGGACTGTCTGTAATGGAATTCTTGCTTAATACATCCCCGTTGGCTACCTGCATTATTTATATAGCTTGTATAATTGCCTACATTTGACCTTGGCATCTCAAAGAAGGAAATGCTCCCTGTTTCCATTGTCCCACTTGAGGTCAAAGAAGAAAAGTTGGCTCCCCAAGAGAGAGTACAACCTGGAGAATCCATGCTACGTCTCTCTTGACCCATGTCTACATCTCTCTCATGCCAAAATAATAACAATAATAATAATTGCAGACCGTTGGGTGTTCGATCCCAGGATAAGGTAGTCTCCTGTGTTCTGCACCTTGACAGGTGATCCAGCGGCGGAAGAGTGGTCGCCCTGGAGCGTCTGTTCGACCACCTGTGGGGAGGGCTGGCAAAGTAGGACGCGGTTCTGTGTGTCGTATTCGTACAGCACCCAATGCAGTGGGCCCCTCCGGGAACAACGGCAATGCAACAATTCTGCTGTCTGTCCAGGTGATGTCCTTCACTCCCTCATTTCCCCCTTCTCTCTTCCAGCCACTGGGCAGGGTCTGCTTCCTGCTGAAAGAGCTTCAGAATCAAACCCGATGGGAAACTGCAGAATTCTGCAATCTGTATAAATAATGCACACTAAACACAGCACCTGAAATAGTTTTGGCCTGTGGAGGTCTGGGTGTTCTCTAAGCTTCTTTGTTGCCTGAAATTGTGTCATTGCCCAACTAGGTAACACCACCAGTGCAACTGTTATCCAACTGGTTGCAGAATATAAGATAACAGAGGGATGCAGTGGCTCAGTGGCTAAGACGCTGAGCTTGTCGATCAGAAAGGTCGGCAGTTCAGCGGTTCGAATCCCGAGCACCGCGTAATGGAGTGAGCTCTCGTTACTTGTCCTAACTTCTGCCAACCTAGCAGTTCGAAAGCATGTGAAAATGCAAGTAGGAAAATAGGGACCACTTTGGTGGGAAGGTAACAGCTTTCCATGAACCTTCGGTGTTTAGTCATGCCATCTACATGACCATGGAGACATCTTTGGACAGTGCTGGCTCTTCAGCTTTGTAACAGAGATGAGCACCGCCCCCTAGAGCCAGAAATGACTAGCACATATGTGCAAGGGAAACCATTACCTTTTAAGGGACCTTGGAGGTTTTCTAGACCAACTCCTTGCTTAAGCAGGAGACCTTAAACCATTCCAGATCAATGGCTGTCCAATCTCTTCTTCAAAACCTCTAGTGATGGAGTCCCCACAGCTTCTGGAGGCAAGGTGTTCCATTGATGAATTGTTTCTGTTAAGAAATGTGTCTTTACTTCTAGGTTTAATCTCTCATTAAGCTTCCATCCGTTACTTCTTGTCTTGCCCCAAGGTTCTTTGGAGAAGAGATCGACTCCTTTCCTCTATGTGACAGTCCCTCTGTCAACTCATAAAATATTTCTATGGTCTTTTTAGAATTGCCAACAGAAAGGAAGGGGTGAGCAGTGCAGCAGCTTGCAAAATGAAAGTGCATTCCATGAATAGTTTTCAAAGATAGTAACTAGGTGACCGAAGTTTCTGCCATACAAAATTCTAACTGGAGAACATGATTGATGACTCTTGGCTATGGATGTGTCCCATTGGAGAATATGAATTATGATACACCCAAGGGGTGGTGGGAAAACCAGGGTCAAGGGTGACAATGAATCATGTGCCTCAGAGTCGGCTACATCCAGGCAGTGCCGGACATGTTAACTCCCAATAAATTCTTAAGTTTTGGAAGTTTGGCTCAAGATACATGATTTAATTGGGGGTAACTGCCGGAATCCTGACACCCTCAATTATTGCAAGACTGCTATCATGTCACTCGTAGTCCTTCTCTTCATTAGACTAGACATTCCAGGTTCCCACAACCATTCTTCATACAGTTTACTGATGAAGTTAGTTGTACTGATGATGTTACCTAGTTGGATGATGAAACATCTTCAGATCAACAAATCAGTTCAGAAAGAACCAGGAAGTCCAGAATTCAGCTCTTAGCTACAGATGTTCTCTTTTATTAGATAGTTTTCCCTAACTTGGGCTATTTCCGAAAGGGTTATAAGGAACTTTGACTCCGTTCCAAGTCACAATGGGGGAAAAAAAATATATCACCTCATGCTTCCTGCCTGCCTGAGAGATTTCACCCACAAGCATATGTTTTCAGTTGTAAAAATAATTCAATGTGTGCTCTTGAAAAGGGCAAACCAGTAAGATGGTTGCAGTGGGATGTTAGAGAGATAATTTGTTTTGTGTTCTCATTAAAACACCCGATTGATTCTCATCTCCAAGATTATATATCTGTGGAAACTTGGATGGGGCCTCATCAACACTTCTTTATGTATCCTTAATGAGCCACAAAGATGTTGTGTGGACTCTGACGTACACAAATGATACAGATACTGTATGTTGTACGTCATCTGTGTGATGACATCAAAGAATACATTCTGACATTTGGACTAACACCTAGGGGTGAATCCTGTTCCACTCTTGAGATCAAATTCTGGCTGCATGTTAGAGAAGAGTTCGGAAGTTTAAAAACCATCAGGTCTGTGGGGTCCTTGGTGGTCTCTAAGCTTGGTTGTTTTCTTGCAGACGTTTCATGACCCAACTAGGTAACATCGTCAGTGCTGGAAGGGTTTGCAGAGAGGAGGAGCAGGAGGAGGACTGTGGGATACTTAGTAGTCTCTGAGCTTGGTTGTTTTCCTGTTTCATGACCCAACTTTCATGACCCAACTAGGTAACATCATCAGTGCCTGAAGGCAGTGGGGTTTAGGAAGAGGGGGAAGAGGAGGACAATTGTGTGTGTGTGTGGGGGGGGTCCTTGGTTCTCTCAGAGCTTGGTTGTTCTCCTGTAGATGTTTCATTACCAAATAGGTAACATCATCAGTGCTAGAAGAGAGGGGGGCTTGTGGAGAGGAGGAGGAAAAGGAAGAGGAGGAGGATTGTGGGGTCCTTGGTGCTCTCTGAGCCTGGTTGTTTTCTTGCAGATATTTCATTAGCCAACTAGGGAATGTCATCAGTGCTGGAAGGTAGTGGGGTTTGTGGAGCGGAGAAGGAGGAAAAGGAGGAGGAGGAGGAAGATTATGGGGTTCTTGGTGCTGTCTGAGCTTGGTGGTTTTCTTGCCGGTGTTTCATTAGCCAACTAGGGAACATCATCAATGCAAGAAGGGAGTGGGGTTTGTGGAGAGGAGGAGGAGGACGACGACTGTATGGTCCATGGTGCTCTCTGAGCTTGGTGGTTTTCCTGTAGATGTTTCATGATCCAACTAGGTAAAACCACCGAACTCAGAGACCACCAAGGACCCCACAGTTCCATCCTTAGTGACAAATATTCTCCTGCTTATCAGGACTACCAGATGAGCTGGTCTACCAAGTCCTGATTTTCAGCCTCCCAATATGGGGAACTTAGAATGCAATGAATCACCGAATGAAATTGTAATGAATTAATTAACCAATAAATTTTTCATCTGTGGAGGCAAATGACTGACACGGCCAATTCAATGGATCCCCAAAGGAATTCTGTTTAGGAATTCTGATCCTGTGTAAGTTTGATTAGGGATATATGAAACTTGACATCATGGAATGATTGAGCCCCCAAAGAGCCTCTTTTGAACTGCAGATAGTCCTTGATTTACAATCATTCATTCAGTGACTGTGCAAATTTACAATAGCACTGAAAAAAAAGTGACTTATGACTGTATTTCACACAACTGTTGCAGCATCTCCATGGTCAACTCATCACAACTGAGGCTCATAGCAACTGACTCATATTTATGACTGTCGGAGTGTCCCAGGGTCCCAAAGGGATCCCCTTTTGCAACCTTCTGAAAAGCAAAGTCCAGAGGGGAGCCAGATTCACTTAACAACTGAATTACTAACTAAAACACAACTGCCGCAATTTGCTTCACAACCAGAAGGCTGTAAAATGCGGCAAAATCCACTTACCGGCTGTCTTACTTAGTGTCAGTCTGTGCTCCATTCAAAATCCAAGAAAAAAATACTTAGACTCCATAGATTAGAGAAAAGAATTCTTTTACTGAAAATGAAGTGGTAGCATCAAGTAGGATTCTGAATCTGAGAAATTAGGCGCGCAGACCACATATACAAAGTGATGAAATTGTTCCCACCCCCCATAGTTCAAAAGATTCTTCCAATTAAAAGTTCTGAATATGATTGTGTGGACATCTTCAGGTGATGATGAGGCCTCTGTCCGTTGACCTTGGCATATTTTGATAAAGGTTTACAGCTGCGCAGAGAAAAGAAAGCTAAGCGAGAAATAGAAACCTAAAAGCAGGAATTTATACTCCCCCCCCCACTCCTCATTTACACAACACAAGAATGTAACACCTCCAGCTCTCTTCCCAGACATTATCCCCCCTCCTCCCCCCGTTACTTATGGCAGCCAAAAGATGCAAAGCAGTAGTAGAAGATCTTGAAGGCTGACACTTAGTGATGGAAATGTGGGGTTCAATTTTGATCGTAAGAATTAAGGAATCCAGCTTGGATGGTTGCTGGAACTTCTGAATTGATTTTTTTGGTGCTTGAGTGTCCATGATGGAATGTTTGAGTCGTAAGAATTAAGGAATCCACCTTGGATGGTTGCTGGAACTTCTGAATTGATTTTTTTGGTACTTGAGTGTCCATGATGGAATGTTTGAGACAGTGACGGTATTCTACCGGTTTGGCCCGGTTCTGCTGAGCTGGTAGTGCTGATGAGCAGCAGTTACTGAACCGGTTCTCTCCAATGTTCTGTGTTGGGCCCACCCGCCTGCCTGGGCTCCCATACTAACCTTTATGTCCTGCTTTGCGATTGCTGTGCGGCAGCTGCTGAAGCATCAGGGAGAGTGCAGGATTGCAGGAGGTAACTCGAAAGGCCTCTGCACCTTCACAAAGTGAGCATTTGGCACGTGCAAAATGAGTGCACACGCGCAACGCACGCCCACCAAGCCACGCCCACCGAACCGGTGGTAAAAAATATTTGAAACGCACCAGTGGTTTGAGAATAGAATAGAGTGGGATTTTGGAGGTCTTCTAGTCCAGCCCCTTGCTCAAGCAGGAGAACGTATACTATTTCAGACAAGTGGCTGTCCAGTCTCTTCTGAAAAACCTCTAGTGATGAACCACCCATGACTTCTAGAGCAGGGGTGTCAAAGTGGATTTCATCAAGGACCAGGCCAGAATTGTAGTTCTCCTCCGTGGGCTGGTGGGAGGAGGGGGAGGAGGGCAGATGGGATGGATGCCTCCTGCAGCACCCTGCCATCCAAAACGGGGCATGGGGGAGCCACTCACGCGCTTGAGACTTTCAAGAAGAGATTGGACTCTCATCTGTCCGAAATGGTGTAGGGTTTCCTTTCTGAGCTGGAGGTTGGACTAGATCAGGGGTTGCCAACCGTTTGGACCTCAGGGACCACCAAACTCATAATTTTAAATCCCACGGACCAGAGACCCTGGGAAAACCCCCCAAAAAGTCTGCAGGAAAATTCCCCACCCCGTTTTCCTACTGATCGGTCATTCTTTATTTGGGATTGCAGGATACACGTCTCCAGCTCTGTTCTCAGAGGGAGGGAGAGGGAGGGAGACTTTGGGCTTCATGCAAGGAAAGCAGCGAAAGCAGCAGAAGTCTTTCTTTCTCTCCCCCAAACTCCACCATGAGCGAGTTACCGGCACCAGCCTCTTGGAGCAGGATGCCTTGCAGGGTCCCAAAGACTCATTTCTGGCGGAGTTTCGGGGAGAGAAAGAAAGACTTTTGGTGCTTTCCTTGCGTGCAGCCAAAAGCAGAAGAAGAAAGAAGCAGAAAGAAGCAGCCCGGTGACCAGGTGAGGCACGTGGGACAAGTGGGGCAAGTTCCCCCCCCCTCCACCCTTTCCCCCCTCCTCTCACTACCTCATGTTGTTCACAATGCAAGCGACACAAGCCTTGTGTTCCCGCAGGCCTGGATTAATTGCTTTGGGGCGTGCTTTGGGGGTGACATTTCTCTGCGCCAAAATTTTCTCATGGACCACCAGTGGTCTTTGGCCCACTGGTTGGTGACCACTGGACTAGATGACCTACAAGGTCCCTTCCAACTCCGATTATCTGTTATCTCTTTTTGGCCTCCCTGGCTTCCAGCATCACTCTGCCAGCCAAAACCAGAGTACCAAAGGCCCGTTTTGGTTGGCAGAGCCACCGTGGGCCAATCCTTTGATATTTCCAGGCTGGCCCCATGGGCCAGATTTAAGCATCCTGTGGGCTGGATCTTGCCTGCGGTCTTTGAGTTTGACATCCATGTTCTACAGCAGGGGTGTCCAACCTTGGCAACTTTAAGACTTGTGGACTTCAACTCCCAGAATTCCTCAGCCAGCTGGCTGAGGAATTCTGGGAGTTGAAGTCCACAAGTCTTAAAGTTGCCAAGGTTGGACACCCCTGTTCTACAGACAACTTCTGTTCCACTGGTTAATTGTCCGCACGGGTAGGAAGTTTCTCCTGAATTCGAGATTGCTTCTCTCTTTGATTAGTTTTCAACCATTGTTTCTTGCCTGCCTTCAGGTGCTTTGGAGAATAATTTGACCTCCTCTTGTAAACCCTCTAGTTTGAAACCAAATTTTGAAGGTGAATTGAAAAAGAGAGCAATTTCCTTCAGATGTGCCGCTGAAAATGCTCTTCTCCTTATTATATCTCCAGCAGTGACTTGACATGTTTACATATTTAATAATGGATGCTTTGGTGTTTTAATTGGCATTCCTTTTCTTAGGTTCTTTGCAAGGCGAACTCTTGTATATATTAAATAAAAATACGCGGGGCTAACGCTAATAATGTTTCAGTACAAATTTCAGGAGCCGAATCTCCTTGAAATACATATTTAAATATGATTTGGAAGGAAAATGTGAGCTTTAGCGGAATCAAAAAGGGGCTTTAGGAGAGGCCTTAGAATTGCAAATTGATGCTGAAATTATGGGTAAAAAGTATTAGTTTTATTTGAATTTGAAACGTACTGGTGGGGAGTCCTTAGAGTTGCAAATGAAGGCAGAAATTACAGTTAAAATGTTCGCTGAATATGAATAATATGAAGGTCTTGGATGGCAAGCACACAGATTTGCTTATCCCGCAGTCAGAAAAGAGAAAATTGGTTTCTGCTAAAAAGAAGCTGTAATTTACTAGGAGCTTATAAGTGGAAAATAGAACCTCCCCCTACCCCTTTCTTTGGAGAGTCCGTGGGGAAATTTTAATCAAAATTTGATAT
This sequence comes from Notechis scutatus, assembly GCF_049901735.1. Lineage (NCBI taxonomy): Eukaryota > Metazoa > Chordata > Lepidosauria > Squamata > Elapidae > Notechis > Notechis scutatus. Next base: position 206,861,632 of record NC_142011.1, read on the forward strand.
GGCTCCCAACCCCGTGTTGTCACTGCAACATGTTGATCTAAATTGACCTAAAAATTTCGTCTCCAGCTATTTAATTTGTGCAACATAAATGAGGAAGGTAGAATGCAGAACAAAGAGGCTATAAAAAGATAGCTGGTTTGGTCTAGGTGCTGGTCTGGGAACCAGGAGACTGGGAGTTCTAGTCTTGCCTTAGACAGGAAAGCAGCCTGGGTGACTTTGGGCCAACCAATAGGAGATGGTGAGTTCTAGTACACCTTGGGCATGAAAGCCAGGTAGGTGACTTTGGGCCAATCACCAGGAGACTGTGATTTCTACTCCCTCATTAGACAGGAAAGGTGACTGGGTGACCGGGAGATGGGAGTTCTAGTTCACCTTGGGCATGAAAGCCATCTAGGTGACTTCGGGCCAATCACCAGGAAACTCTGAATTCTAGTCTCACCTAAGGCATGAAAGTTGGCTGGGTGTTTATGGGCCAATCACTAGGAGATGGCGAGTTCTAGTTCATCTTGGTCATGAAAGCCATCTAGGTAACTTTGGGTCAATCACTAGGAGACTGTGAATTCTAGTCCCACCTAAGGCATGCAAACCAGCGAGGTGATTTTGGGCCAATCACCAGGAGAATATGTGTTCTAGTCCTGCATTAGGCATGAAAGTTGGCTGGGTAACTTCAGCCAATCACCAGGAGACTGTGAGTTCTAGTCCCACATTAGGTGTGAATTCCAGCTGGGTAACTTTGGGCCAATCATCAGGAGACTGTGAGTTCTAGTCCCACATTAGGCATGAAAGCTGGCTGTGCCAATCACCAGGAGAATATGAGTTCTAGTTGTCCTTTAGGCACAAAATTTGACTGGATGACTTTGGGCCAATCACCAGGAGACTGTGAATTCTAGTTCCCCCTGAGGCACAAACTTTGAGCCAGTCCTCTCTTAGCTCAATGCACCTCACAAGGTTGTTTGTTATTGTGAGTTACATAGGAGGTGGAAAGAGCCATAGATATGTTTTCCTGCCTTGAGTTACTTGATGAGGAACAAGCAAGGCAGGGAAGAACATGTCAGAATATTCATGAACTGGCAGAGACATCATAACAAGGTCAGTCAATGAATAGCATGGCAACAGGTCATCCAATGAGAGCTGAATTTGAAACTGAAGGAGCCTCGGCGTGGCCCTGCAGCTCTGAGTACTGTGCTGAGAGAACTGACGCTATCTGCTCCGAACTCTGAAGTTGCAAACGTGTCTGGACTTGCTTGTCTGTTGAAACTGAGGCTGTTCTCTTCTCTGCTTGTACTTTTGCTTGTAACTACTATCACATTGGAAGAATGTACTATTGGTATTGTACATTTGCTCATGTATTATTATGTATATAAAGAAGTTAATGAATCCTGCTGAATCAGTCATCTGTGTGTGCTTTCTGGATTTGATTTCTGCAATAAACTCTAACAGAAAGAAAGAATTTCATCAATACATGATGAACACTGAACTGGTGTAGAGTTGCAAAGGCTTCCCTGGGCTGAGCTGTTCTCTTTCATTACAGTCCACGGCACTTGGGATGAATGGTCGCCATGGAGTCTCTGCTCGTCGACGTGTGGACGGGGATACAGAGATCGAACCCGGATATGCAAACCCCCCCAGTTTGGAGGAAGCCCCTGTGAAGGTCCCGAGAAGCAAACCAAGTTCTGCAATATTGCCCTTTGCCCAGGTAATTTGCTAAAGAGACTTTCTTTGATATTTCGCTATTAGCGGGTGGCCATGAATCAGTCACTGAAAATGATCCACAATTTTCTCATCTCCACATCCCTCCGGAGAATCCCTCTAACAGAAGGTATTCTGTTGCGAGCCGAAGAATGGAATAATTTTATTTGTTCATTATGGGACACAGTGGCTCAGTGGCTAAAACGCTGAGCTTGTGGATCAGAAAGGTCGGCAGTTCAGCGGTTCGAATCCCTAGTGCCGCGTGTCCGATTGAGCTCCCCAGTGGTGGGATTCAAAAAGTTTTACCACCGGTTTGGTGGGCGTGGCTTGGTGGGGATGCTTTGTGCGCGTGCGCACACTATATGGGCGCACGCATGACAAATGCGCACTTTGCACAGTCGCAGAGGCATTCCAACTCACCTCCTGCAAGCCTGCACTCTCCCAGTCGCTTGAGTATGGGAGCCTGGGTGGGCAGGTGGGCCCAACAGCAGAGCAGTGGAGAGAACCGGTATGGTCTCCGCTGCTCATCGCTGCTACCAGTTCGGCAGAACCAGGCTGAACCAGTAGCATACCACCACTGGAGCTCCTGTTACTTGTCCCAGCTTCTGCCAACCAAAAGCATGTAAAAATGCAAGTAGAAAAATAGGGACCACTTTGGTGGGAAGGGAACAGCGTTCCGTGCGCCTTTGACATTTAGTCATGCCGGCCACATGACCACAGAGATGTCTTCGGACAGCGCTGGCTCTTTGGCTTTGTAATGTAGATGAGCAGCACCCCCTAGAGCCGGAAACGACTAGCACTGATGTGCAAGTGGAACCTTTACCTTTATAGCACAGCACATAGAGGTAGACTTTGACTTGCAAGCATTCATTTAGTGACCATTCAAAGTTACAACAGCACTGGAAAAGTGGCTTATGACCATTGCCGCATCCCCATGGTCACTTGATCAACCTTCAGACAATTGTCTATGGAGATTCTCCATCATCCAGGTCATGGTTGTCTCAAAGGGGTTTTTTTTTGTTTTTTTTTCAAGAGCTCACTGGACTTTCTGGTTTTTCTTGGAAGACATTTTGCTTCTCATCCAAGAAGCTTCTTCAGCTCTGACAGGATAGTGGGGAAATGGAAGCATTTATATTTCTTACAGACAGCTGATCATTTGCATTCTTTTGGAGAGCCACTGAGGCCACCTGGAGGTTTATCTGTGTCCTCAGGGTCACCTGAGTTGTGCAAATGGGTGTTAAACCTTCTTGGAACTGTTGAAAGGGGTGCGTTGTAGATAGATATCTGTAACGGTATCTTTTCAGCAATTCCAAGAAAGCTCCACACCCATTTGTACGACTCAGATTGCTCCTGTAACACAGATAAACCTCCAAGTGGCCTCAACAACTCTCTAAAAATGCCAATGATCAGCTGTCTGCAAGGAATATGAATCCTTCCATTCCTAAACCATCTGGTTAGAGCTGAAGAAGCTTCTAGGATAAAAAGTGAAATTTAAAGAAAAACCAGAAAGTTCAGTTGCCTCTTGGGGAAAGAAAAACACCTTTGGGACTTCAGACAATTGACAACTGGATCATATTTACGAAAGTTGGAATGTCCTGGGGCCAGGTGATCACCTTTTGTGACCATTCCAGCTGCCTTGTGACCAGAAAAGCCAAGGGGGAAATCCAGATTTGCTTAATGAACATAAGTTTCACTTAACAACTATGTATATGTACATTGTAACATTGAGCGTTATCTAACAAAATAAAATTCAATGGTGAAAAAAAAAAAAGGTTCTACATCTAGAGAAAAAGCCCAAATGTACAGGTAGAGTATATGTAGTACCTGGCTCAATAGTAGTAACTGTGAGAGGGTCCTAGTGGACAACCATTTAAATATGAGCCAGCTGTGTGTGGCAGCAGCCAAAAAAGGCAATGCAATCCTTAACTTGCATTAACAGAGGGATACAATCAAGATCAAGTGAGATACTAATACCACTCTACAAAGCCTTAGTAAGACCACACCTAGGGTACTGCATGCAGTTTTGGTCTCCACGATGCAAAAAAGATGTTGAGACTCTAGAAAGAGTGCACAGAAGAGCAACGAAGAGGATTAGGGTGCTGAAGGCTAAAACATAGGAAGAATGGTTGCAGGAATTGGGTATGTCTGGTTTAATTACCCCCAAACAGTGATAATTTTCCGGTGCAGGAGCGATGCGGCGCTTATTTGCAGCTGGACAATAGAGAGAGAGAGAGAGTGGCTTTTTGGGAAAAGGAAGGGAAGGGAAAGCTTACAAAATATTGCTTAATTGCAGCAGGAACTCTGCTTAAATTCTGGCTGGCTGGCGGCGGTTTGATTTGGTGCAGTGAGTCGCCGATAATTAAACTGCTGGATCTTTGGAGTGAAAATCTTGGCAAACAACTGAGCACTGCTTTTAGTGTTTTATCACACACACACACACACACACACACACATACACGGATGTTAATTAAAGAGAGAAATGCCAGCCATTTAACAGAGATGGTTTGTGCTCCGAGAAAGGTCAGAACACAGCGTGGATTGGAAGAAAATTTATTTCTCCTCCACCCACCCACCTTAAGGGCAGTGGGGGTTTTACTGGAACAAGCTGGGTTATTGTGGGGGTGCGGTGTCCAGAGTACTCCCTAAAAATACTCTTTTTTAAAAAAAAAACACCAGTTTTTATTCATTTGTAATATAGTTTATAATATAATTTTATTCATTCATAATGGGATGCAGTGGCTCAGGGGCTAAGACAGGTCAACAGTTTGCGCCGCGTCACGGAGTGAGCTCCCATTACTTGTCTCAGCTTCTGCCAACCTAGCAGTTCAAAAGCATGTAAAAATGCACACAGAAAAATAGGGACCACTTTGGTGGGAAGGTAACAGCATTCTGTGCACCTTCGGCATTGAGTCATGCCGGCCACATGACCACGGAGACATCTTCGGACAGCGCTGGCTCTTTGGTTTTGTAATGGAGATGAGCACCGCCCCCTAGAGCCGGAAACCACAAGCACATATGTGCGAGGGGAACCTTTACCTTTACTTAATATAGCATACAAAGAAAATACAAAAGGGAATAATAGGAAAATAGAGAAGGGAAAAGCAAAGGGAAAGAGAAAGGGGAAAAAAAAAAGGCATTGACTTCTGATTCCCTTTGGTGATGTAGAATAAGATAACATTAACCCTCAACTTTTTACTTTTACATAATAGTATAAACTAGCCATTTGTATAACAATAAATCTATCCAATCGGCAACACCCTAAATCAAAGTTTCATTTTTCCCACCTCAAGCACAAAGTCCAGAAGTGGGTTCCAAGTAGGAATAAAAATATTTATATTTTCCCACCTCAAGCACAAAATCCGGAAGCAGTTTCCAAGCAGAAATAACAGTATTTATATTTTTCCACCCGAAGCACCAAGTCCAGAAATGGTTTCCAAGTAGAAATAACAGTATTTATATTTTACCACCCCAAGCACAAAGCCCAGAAGCGGTTTCCAGGTAGAAATAAAAGTATTTATATATTTTTTTTTCTTTGATCAAAACAGTACATTTGGATACTTCAGTTTCAATACATTTTGTCCTCGACTAACCACAGTTCATTTAATGATTTTGAACAAACTTTGGTTTACAACAGCCCTGAAAAAAGTGACGTATGGCCGTTTTTCACACCTACATTTGTTGCAAAAATCTGCATGGTCAGATGATTAAAATTCACAAGCTTGGCAAACTGACTCGTATTTATGACAGTGGCAGCCATAAGTTGCAACCTTCTGACAAGCAAAGTCAACAGGGAAGCCAGATTCTCACAACAGTCATGTGGCTAATTTAACAACTGCAGTGATTCACTTAACCATAATTGCAAGAAAAGTTGTGAAATGGGGCAAAAGGAAGTGCCTCGCTTAACAAGCAGAAGTTTTGGGCTCAATTGTGGTCATAAGCAGGGGTGGGATTCAAATTTTTAACAACCGGTTCTGTGGGCGTGGCTTAGGTGATGGGCGTGGCTTGGTGGTCATGTGACTGGGTGGACATGGCTTGGTGGTCATGTTATTGGCTGGGTGTGGCCAACTCAATATCACTCACATCGAGGCACATGACTCATGACTTTGGGAATGCTACAACCGTCGTAAGTGTGAAAAATGGTCATAAGTCACTTTTTTCAGTGCCATTGTAACTTTGAATGGTCACTCCACACAAGCAAAGTACCAGCAAAGGAGGGGGAAAAAAACTCCAGAGAAGTTCCTGAAACAGGAAGTCTAGTCCTGCCAAGAATGTAATAAGGGTTAACGGAGAGGCAGTTTCTGTAAGCAACACCAGAATGTTTCCTTCCTGCCTTCCTTACAGGATTAGCCCAGTAATTTCTTCTAACAACCGGTTCTCTGAACTGCTTAGAATGTTAACAACTGCTTCTAGCAAATAGGTGTGAACTGGTAGAATCGCACCCCTGGTCATAAGTCAAGGACTTCCTCTATAATGGAATGCTAGTCATCGCCTCTGGGATGTAAATTAAACCCTAATTTTAAACTTTATGCACAGAATTGGGCCATACCATAAATGTGCAGTTAGTCCTTGACTTATAGAATTCTTTATTTATTGACCAAGTGTGATTGGACACACAAGAAATTTGTCTTGGTGCAAATGCTCTCAGCATACATAAAATAAAAAGATACATTCATCAAGAGTCGAGAATCATAAGGTAATAACAGTCCTAGGGTACAATAAGCAATCAAATCATACTAGGAAACAGTCCATATAAATAGTAAGGATACAAGCCACAAAGTTACAGTCATACAGTCACAAGTGGGAGGGGAGGGGCGATAAGGAGTGATGAGAAGATTAATAGTAATAGTAGTGCAGACTTTGTAAATAGTTGGACAGTGTTGAGGGAATTATTTGTTTAGCAGAGTGATGGTGTTCAGGGAAAAACTGTCCTTGTGTCTAGTTGTTCTGGTGTACAGTACTCTATAGCATCGTTTTGAGGGAAGGAGTTGAAACAGTTTATGTCCGGGATGTGAGGGGTCTGTAAATATTTTCACAGCCCTCTTTTTGACTCGTGCAGTATACAGGTCCTCCATGGAAGGCAGGCTGGTATCCATTGTTTTTTCTGCAGCCCTAATTATCCTCTGGAGTCTGTGTCTGTCCTGTTGGGTTGCAGAACCAAACCAGACAGTTATAGAGGTGCAGATGACAGACTCAGTCATTCCTCTGTATCAGCAGCTCCTTATGACCACATTTGAGCTCAAAATTTTCATTGGGAAGCAAGGCATTTGTTGTGAGCGTTGCTCCACTTTCTTTGCTACCATCATTAAATGAGTCGTGTCGCCGTTCAGCAAATCTGGCTTCTCCCATTGAGACTGACATGTCAGAAGCCAGTGGGGAAGGTTACATTCAGTGGGTTTTGCCCCATTTTACGACCTTTCTTGCCCCAGTTGTTAAGTGAATCACTGCAGTTGTTAAGTTAGTAACCCGGTTGTTAAGCGAATCTGGCTTCCCCGTTGACTGTGCCAGTCAGAAGGTCACAAAAGGGGATCACATCACACACACACACACACACACACACACACAGACACTGGGACACTGCAAACATCATAAGTACATGCCAGTTGCCAAGCGTCCAAATTTTGATCATGTCGTAAGTGTGAAAAGTGTGTCCTCATTGTGAGTTGTGTTGGGGTATGTGTGCTCAAAGGGAGGCTCAGCCAATCTCATTGTACAGATGTTGTACTCTGACAATAAAAGGTAATAATAATAACAAAAGCAAACATAATATGAGGAATTGGCTATTTTTCCCACTATCCAAGGACTTCTTCTGAGAAGGAGAGTCGGTGGCAAAAAATGAATTATATTATATTAGTCTAAAAGGTCCTCCCATAATTCAGTTGAAGGGAGCATGTAGGTGTGTAGTGTCAGTGTTCTCCTGCTTATAAGGGTTTGGTATGGTCAGTAGGTCTTGTGATGAGGAGGTCACATGAGGTGAGGGTCATGTCAGATGAAGTTCTTGTGAATGGTCAGGTGTGGGCTGCATCAAGTGAGGGTCTTGTATGGGTCTTGTGATAGGTTAGGTGTGGATAACATCTGGTGAGGATCTTATGATGGGGAGATCACATCAGGTGAGAGTCTTCTGATGGGTCAGGTGTAGGTGTCAAGTGAGGGTCTTCTGATGGGTCAGGTGTGGGTCACATTAAGTGAGGGTCTTGTGATGGGAAGGTCAGGTTAGGCTCATGCCAGGTGAGGTTCTTCTGATGGATCAGGTATGGGTCACATCAGGTGAGGGTCTTGTGATAGGAAGGTCAGGTTAGTGTCTTGTCAGGTGAGATTCTTCTGATGGGTCAGGTGTGGGTTTCATCAAGTGAGGGTCTTGTATGGGTCTTGTGATAGGTTAGGTGTGGCTAATGCCTGGTGAGGATCTTATGATGGGTCTTGTGATGGGGAGATCATGGCAAGTGAGAGCCTTGTGATGGGTCAGGTGTAGGTGTCAAGTTGAAGGTCTAGTGATGGGTCAGGTGTGGGTGTGTCAAGTGAGGGTCTTATGATAAGTCTTCTGATGGGTCTTGTGATGGAAACAAACTTTGCTTACCTAGAGTTGGGCACTCCAGCATTGTCTAGATTGGCCCAAGGTGGTTTGTGAACCTTCAGGAGATCTAAAGATCTACAACCCAGATCCAAGTTCAACAGATCCTTCTAACTTCATCTATTTGCCAGGGGGTCGATCTTTGGCCTCCCTCTTTTAGCAGGGCAAGTTCTGAGATAATTAGAGCAAGTCCATCATGTCAAGCCACATTGCAAGATAATTACACATATTTCATTCCCAAATTGCATATTGCGGAAGGAGGTGTCGCCAGTTAGAGGATAAATTATGGCTCGTGTTTCTGGCTGGGTGTGTGTGTGTGTCTTTGTGTATGTGGTGGGTTTTGAGCTAATGATATTGTGCAAAGAGGGGTGAATTCAGAATGTTTGAGAAACCGGGAAGCTTTCAAGAGTGCAAATCCTTCTGCTTTGAAATAATTTGTATTTGCTTTCCCATCCCAAATTCCTGTTTGCAGTTAGGATATTCAGCCTGGCAAACCGAGTCCTCAGTAAGTTATTTACGGATTACAGAAGGGAGCAGGGCTAAATTGTCAAAAGAGAAAAATGTCTTATCAAAACCAAGGCAGCTGATATTAGAAAGCAAAAGCAGCCCTCAAGGATTCCATAAATATGTTTCCTTCTCTTGCTTCGGTAGGAAGAGCGCTCAAGGAATTCACTCAAAGGTTATCTGCTGTCTCCTTGAATTAGAATATCAGAATAGAATAGAGCTGGAAAGGACCTTTGAGGTCTTCTAGTCCAACCCCCTGCTCAAGCCAGAGAACCTATACTATTTCAGACAAGCGGCTGTCCAATCTTTTCTTTAAAACTTCCAGTATTGGAGCACCCAGAAATTCTGGTGGCAAGCTGTTCCACTGGTTAATTATCCTCACTGTGAGGAAGTTTCTCTTCAATTCCTGGTTGCTTCTCTCCTTGATTAGTTTCCATCCATTGCTTCTTGTCTTGCCTTCTGATGTTTTGCAAAATAAGTTGACCCCCTCTTCTTTGTGGCAGCCCCTCAAATACTGAAAGACTGCTATCATGTCCCCCCAGTCCTTCTTTTCTCTAGACTAGCCAAACCCAAACCCTGCAACCGTTCTTCATAAGTTTTAGTTTTCGGGCCTTTAATCATCTTAGTTGTTCCTCTTTGCAATTTTTCAAAGTCTCAACATCTTTTTTGTAATGTGTTGACCAAAACTGGATACGGTATTCCAGGTGTGGCCTTACTAAGGCTTTATAAAGAGGTACTAAAATAAAAATACTTTATTAAACAAATCTATACAAATACAATAAAATCAAACTTTCCGCTTATCGCAACTTAAGCCAAACGGTGTTCACTCATTCTGACATCTCTCAAATTATGTGAAATACTCTTTCACAATTATTACATTAAACATATAATACAAAGTTTCATCTAATTATATATTACAAATCTAGTTACATACAATATTACTAGTTTCTGTCATACCTTTTTATTTGACTTTGTTTTATTAATTTCATGTCTATCTTCTAGCCAATTGTACCAACAATTCCAAATCTCGTAATATTCTGGTTCCTCTTTATTTTTAAGTTCCAGTGATAGCCTGTTCATTTCTGTGCATTCCAAAACTTTTTTTATGATCAGGGGGAGTATTTCTACATTTCCAGTTTTGGCCAAAGGCAAGCCTTGCCGCAGTTAAAATGTGGAGTATAATAGTGATTTTTTTTTTTTTTACTTATCTTTTGTTTTAGAATTCCTAATAAAAATATTTCTGGTTTCCGTTCAATTTTAACTTTAGTGATTTCTTCAAGCCGATTACTAATTTTCCTCCAATACTGTACGTGATTTTGATTCTATGCCTCTGTTTATACAACCAAGGACTGTATTAGCTTTTTTGGCTGCTGCCATACACGGCTGGCTCATGTTTAAGTGATTGTCGACTAGGACTCCAAATCGCAGTTATTGTTTTTGAGCCGGGTTTCGCCTAATACTGTACTTGTAGCTTTGTTTTTTTCTGCCTAACTGTAAAATCTTGCTTTTCTCCACATTGAATTTCATTTTGTTGGATAGGGACCATTGTTCAAGTCATTACTAGAACCATCGCTGGAAGGTCTATGCTAAATTCTTCTCTTGTATTCCTCTGTGACTTCTACCATTCCAGGATGGGCTTTATAATCCCAATATTCCCAGTCTGGATAAACGGCCTTTCTCCTTCAGGATTGTTTGCTCTTGTTCCTCTTACCCTTCTTCTTGAGATTATAGCCACAGGAAGATTTGGAAGGCAGCTAAGTAAATCTAATTTTTGAAACAAGCACATATGTAGCTCATGACTCTTGATGGGCAAATATTTATACTATGTCTGGCAAGAGGGCACGATGGCCTTTCTGTGCTGTGGAGATTGAAATCCCCTATCTCAAGATCTACATTTAACTGGGAAGTTACTACAGTGCAAACTAAGGTTCCAAATTATAGAATCATGAAAAGGGAGGGAGGGAGGGAGGAAAGGAAGGATGGAAGGGAGGGAAGGAGGGAGTTCTCTGAGCTTGGTGGTTTTCTTGCAGACATTTCATCATCCAACTAGGTAACATCATCAGTGCTAGAAGGAGGTAGGATTTGTGAAGAGGAGGAGGATGGGAGGAAGTGGAAGGGAGGAGGATGAAGAGGATTGTGGGGTCCTTGGTGCTCTTTGAGTTTGTTGATTTTCTTGCACATGTTTCATTACCCAACTAGGTAACACCTTCAGTGCTGAAGGAAGTGGTGCTTGTGCCTTCTAGCACTGCTGATGTTCTCTAGTTGGGTAATTAAGTTTCTTCAAGAAAACCATCAAGCTTGGTGAGCACCAAGGACCCCACGGTTCTCCTCCTCCTCCTCCTCCTCCCCACAAACTCCACTCCCTTCTAGCACTGATGATGTTTGGGTAATGAAACATCTGCAAGAAAACCACCAAGGACCTCAACCCTCAGCTACGAATCTTCTCTCCCATCGATACAATCTCTGCTGCAACCGAATGCTGGTATGTGGACCCCACCCATGCCAAAGCGGTTTTCACATTCTGTCTCCTGTCTTTTCTTCCTTTGGGTCACTCAGTGGACGGCAACTGGAATGCCTGGTCCAGCTGGAGTTCCTGTTCCACCTCCTGCTCCAATGGCACCCAGCAGCGGACGCGGGAGTGCAACGGACCTTCGTACGGAGGGGCGGAGTGCCAGGGGCCCTGGGTCGAGTCCCGAGACTGTTTCCTTCGGCAGTGTCCAGGTGGGTTTCATGGGGAACCCCTCCCAAGTTGAGATCTTTGGAGACCAGGGACGGAATGGAAGATTTATGTGGTATCATGGGTGGGCAATACATTTGGGAGGAAGAGCGATTAGATAGACAGAAATAGATGAGATAGATGAAACGAAAGAAAGAGTGATAGTAAGATGAAAGAGAGAGAGAGAGATGGATACAAAAAGAAAGAGAGATAGAGAAACATATACAGAGATAGAGAGAGAGATTCACAGATGTTGAGCTATTGTCTCAATGAAGATTATACAAAATGTGTCAATATTCCTATCGTGTACATAGTCCTCAACTTTGGACTGGTTGCTTCAACACCATTTGAAGTTTGGCCCCAAAAATCTACTTATGACTCATTTCAAAGTTATGACAGTCTCTCTCTCTCCCTCCCTCCCTCTCCCCCCTGTCTCTTTCTCTCTCTCTCTCTCTGTCCCTCTCTGCTCCCCCACCTCTCTCTCACACACACACTGCTGTCACATGATTGCATTGGGGCCTTTACAACCATTTGTAGCATCCTGCTCACCTTTACAACCATTTGTAGCATCCTGTGGTCATGGGACCCCAATTTTTGACATTTTTTTACCCATTTCTGGTATTTACTTCCAATTTCCACCACCACCTCCCAAAAAATCCATTGGTTGAAACGAATTTGCTTAGTCACCACAGCATTCACTTTAATGACTGCCCCAAAAATGTCCAAAATAATCAGATTTGGTCCCGTGATGCCTAGACCTTTAACCACAAGGACTTATGACCATAACTCTGGGTTCAATGATGGTTGTAAGTCGAAACTACCCATAATAGACTTAGGTACACTTTCTCATTGAGGGCAGTTCACCTTTTGCTCTTGTTAAACATACAAAAAGATGACATGGAAGAACTGAAGGACTCAATGATCAGGAAACCAACATTTATGTTGGCTTGTTGTGTCTTTCAAATGTAAACTGATCTACATTCTTTGAAAAGTCTTCATCCCACTCAGATACAACTAAGTCTAGTGCCACCTGGTGTCTAAACTGTATTAATGACATCATATTTTGGTTTTTGGGAAAATGAGGGAAGGCACATTGCTTTGAAAGTCTCCCTTTCCCATAATATATCTTCTCTAAAAGCAGAACTTCCATGCTTCTTAGAAGAATTTTTTAAAGATTTTGAAACTTCAGCCCAAACTTTTTCTCCAGATGGAACTGCCTCGATTTTAGTTTACTTTACTTTATTGTCATTGCACCTCGTACCATCTTCAGTGCACATCATGGCCATGGAAAAAAACACAAACGCACATCCTTCACACTCCACACATTGAATTGAAAACCCTGACACCACATCAACACTGTACAGTAGAATTCAACAGAGCTATTGCCCTGGGATAGAAGCTGTTTTTCAGCCTATTTATCCTTGTTTTTATTGTCCTGTACCATCTGCCAGATGGTAATAGTTCAAAAAAAGGGTGCCCCCAGGATGAGATGGATCTTTGAGAATGTTTTGAACTTTCTTAAGGCAGCGGGAGCTATAAAGCTCTTCCAAAGAGGAGAGAGAGCAACCAATGACCCTCTGGGCAATGATGTTCACCCTCTGGAGTGCTTTCCTATCTGCCACTGTGCAATTGGCAAACCATATACAGGTGCAGGAAGTTAAGATACCCTCTCTGATGCAGCGGTAGAAGGTCACCAGCAGTTTTCCATTCAGTTGTTGTTTCCTGAGAAGCCTCAGGTAGTCTAATCTCTGCTGGGCCCTTTTGACCAGGGTGAGCATCCCAGGTCAGGTCCTCTTTTATGGTAACACCCAGAAACTTAAAGCTGGCCACTTGCTCCACTCGGTCTCCATTGATAAGCAAGGGCTAGATGTCTGATCTGTTCCTTCTATGGTCCACTATAAGCTCCTTGGTCTTAATGGTGTTGAGGACCAAGTTATTGTCTTGAACTATGAGATGGGTGACATATACATGCAACATACAAGGAAACATCCCAGAGTTGCTTTTTAAAGAAGCAACTGGATTTTCTGGTTTTTATTTGAAGACATTTCGCTTCTCAAGTGAAGAAGCTTCTTCAGCTCTGACTGGATGGTGGGGAAAGGAAGGATTTATATTCCTTGCAGACAGAGCTGGTCATTTGCATCCTTTTAGAGGGTTGTTGAGGCCACTTGGAGGTTTATCTGTGTCCTCAGGGGCACCTGAGTAGTGCAAAATTGCCTTAGTCAAAATTGAACAGCCCTCTCTCAACAGAGAAGGAGGGTCAAAGCATCACCTAATCCCAGTCTACAACACAGTCCTTTCAGCAGTTCCAAGAAGACTCCACGCCCATTTGCACCACTCAGGTGGCCTCTGAGGACATGGACAAACCTCCAAGTGGCCTCAACGACTGTCTAAAAGGATGCAAATGACCAGCTGTCTGCAATGGTTGTAAGTGTGAAAAACAACTGTGCCACTTTTTCAGTGGCGTTGTAACTCTGAAGGGTCACTAAATGAACCATTGTAAATTGAGGACTACCTATATTGAATTTAAGCATTTATGGAGATTCTCAATCATCCAGGTTTTGTTTGTCCCAAAGGTGATTTTTTTTTTTCCAAAAGGCAACTGGACTTCCTTGGTCTTTCTCCTTGGAAAACATTTTGCTTGTCATCCGAAAAGCCCTTGACTGCAGAACTGAAGAAGCTTCTGGAATGAAAAGTGAAATGTTTTCCAAGGAGAAAAACCGAGAAAGTCCAGTTGCCTTAAAAAAATAAAAAATAAAAGTACATTTGAGATCGACTTGAAGCTCATTTATTAGTTGCAGGCATTGCCTTTGCAGGCCTGGTGTTCTTTCGGCCTTCCTTTTCTGTAGGAATGTTGCAACACGCTTCTTGTCATTTTTGTCCTTCTGCTGCAGTGGATGGAAAATGGCAGGTCTGGGGTCCTTGGGGAAGCTGTACTGCCACCTGTGGAGGGGGAACCCAGAAACGTGACCGTGTGTGCTATGGTCCTTTCTTCGGAGGAGAGCCATGTCAAGGTCCCAAGGAAGAATTCAAGCAATGCAATGAACGGAGGTGTCCAGGTAAGTGGCTGAGAATGATGATGATGAAATAGGATAGGATAGGATAGGATAGGATAGGATAGAATAGAATAGAATAGAATAGAATAGAATAGAATAGAATAGAATAGAATAGAATAGAATAGAATAGAATAGAATAGAATAGAATAGATGAAGGGAAGGGAGAATGGAATGGAATGGAATAGAACAGAATAGAATAATGAAAGAATAGAATAGAATAAAATAAGGAAAGTATAGAATAGAATAGAATAGAATAGAATAGAATAGAATAGAATAGAATAGAATAGAATAGAATAGAGATGAAGGAAGGGAGAATGGAATGAAATGGAATAGAATAGAATAGAATAGAATAGAATAGAATAGAACAGAATAGAATAATGAAAGAACAGAATAGAATAAAATAAGGAAAGAATAGAATAGAATGGAATGGAATAGAATAGAATAGAATAGAATAGAATAGAATAGAATAGAATAGAATAGAATAGAATAGAATAGAATAGAATAGAATATTCTTTATTGGCCAAGCGTGATTGGACACACAAGGAATTTGTCTTGGTGCAAATGCTCTCAGTGTACATAAAAGAAAAGATACATTCGTGAAGAGTCAAGAATCATCAGGTACAACACTTAATGATAGTCCTAGGGTACAATAAGGAATCAAATCACACTAGAAAACAGTCAATATAAATCGTAAGGATACAAGCGACAAAGTTACAGTCATTACAGTCACAAGTGGGAGGGGATCAGAGGTGGTATTCAGCAGATTCTGACCAGTTCTGGAGAATCGGTAGCGGAAATTTTGAGTAGTTCGGAGAACTGGCAAATACCACCTCTGACTGGAGATTTTACAGTATCCTTCCCCTGCCACGCCCACCAAGCCACGCCCACAGAACCGGCAGTAAAAAAAAATTGAATTCCACCACTGGAGGGGATGGGTGATAAGGAGTGATGAGACGATGAATAGTGATAGTAGTGCAGACTTTGTAGATAGTTGGACAGTGTTGAGGGAATTCTTTGTTTAGCAGAGTGATGGCGTTGGGGAAAAAAACTATACTTGTGTCTAGTTGTTCTGGTGTGCAGTGCTCTATAGCATCGTTTTGAGGGAAGGAGTTGCAACAGTTTATGTCCGGGATGTGAAGGGTCTGTAGATATTTTCACAGCCCTTTTTGTGACTCCTATACAAGTCCTTGATTGAAGGCAGGTTAGTAGCAATTGTTTTGATGATGATGATGATGATGATGATGAGATCCTTTCAGTTGTGTCCAACCCTTGGTGATTCCATGGGCCAGGTCTCACCACATCTTCTGACCTTGCACTGCTTCTTCTAATTGTTCTATATTTTGGTGTTCTGAACCCGCTCCCCAAACACGACGAACCCTCTGGAGCGAATTCAAAGATTCATTTATTAGGAGTGTCAGCAGCCGCAGCAAAAATTTTCTCTCTCAATGCAGGCTAACAAGTCCATCCGTCCTGGAGATGAATAGTTGCCTTCCATATCTATTCATCTCCACCCCCTGCCTTTTATCCCCAGAGTTAGGATGGGGCTTTGGTAGCAGCGGTGGCTCTTCCATCCCAAGGACCAGCCCATAGATTTCCACTGCTCTCCTCTCCTCTGCCTTCTGCGCATCCATGCATCAGGCACAGCTGTTCCTCCTCTTCCTTATCAACCACCTCCAGACCTGGGGGCTGTTGACTTTCCATTGGAGGGCTGTCTCTCTCTCTCTCTCCAGCTCCATTCCCTCTTCCCCCTCCCTGGTTGCCCTGATGCCAACCCTGACTCCCACGTTTCCTCCTCGGCTGCTGGAGGGGCCAGCGGCCAACAGCCCACAACATCTAGCTGGTGCCAAAGCTTTGATGGTGTCCAGCCATGTTCTTTGGTGATCTGGTTTCCTTTTATGGCTAACTCTTTCAAGCATAATTGATTTGCAGGATCCCATCTGGATCGGTCATTGGATCCAGATGGTTTAGTCTTCTGAGCTTTTGGACTTGTGTTGGAGCCCATCTTCAGGGAACTTCTCTCTCACCAGAATGGGAAATTGCTTTTTCCTGTACGATATGGCCAAAATAAGAAATGGCTTATACATGATAATTGTGTCTCCAATAGAGGAATCATGTCAAGATTTAAATGTGTGGAATTCAGCTTCCAGAAGATCATGCTTGGATGGAAATTCTGGGTGTTGAAGTCCAAAAATGCTTAAGTTTCCAAGGTTGACAAACATCACTGTAGACTAGGGCTCTCCAAATTTGGCATGAAGACTTGTGGACTTCAACTCCCAAAATTCTTCAACTAGCCATGCGGGCTGAGGAATTCTGGGAATTGAAGTCCACAAGTCTTAAAGTTGCCAAGTTCGGAGAAAGATATATTTCAACTTCAGCAGTAGTTCCTTGAAAAAAATTATTCTTTTGATTGTACCAATTATTAAAATTTTGCACACGTGCCATCTCAGCTCCTTCTCAAAAATTAATTTGATTAGTTTCTGAATGAGGAATACAAATTACAGAAGAAAGAGAATTGCGCTGTCCAAAATCATTCCAGCTGTTGTTGGGAAAGAATTTACAGTCAAGAACCAGCTAGTGGAAAGTCACGGTGGGGTCCTTGTACTTTGGAAGGACTAGAAAGGTTGCTGGTGATTTCTGAGACTTTTGTGGGGTTGATTCCCAATTATTTAACCATTCTGGAACAGTTCTGGAGTTCAGGATATGGAAGTTAGAACAAGGTAGAACCTGCATAAGTTTTAGATAAAATATTTCATGCAATATGGATGCCAAGTAATAGATCCATTGCAAGCAAAAACTCTGAGGCAGGTAGGTTCTTCAAAGAATAGATTTATTCGAAATATCATATTGGCACATTTCTGGTGAAAACCAACTCTGAAGAATCCTTTGATTTTCATCTAATTAAAAATGAAAGTTTCCTCTCCAATCCCAAACAATCAGTCACATGGCCCAATCAAGGCAGTATCCACTGGTCTGGTGACATCACTCCTCCTTCCTCCAGCCAGGGGTGAGAACGTCCTTGGTTCCCACGAGAAAGTATTTTGTTTTGACTATACAGCCCCAGCTATCTGTAATCCCCTCTCCCTATCCCGCAGCTCTGGTGTGGCAGCACTGAAGCCCCAGGGTTGACAATGGACAGTTCAATGGTGTTCTGGCCAAGGTTTCCAAGACAGTCATTACGCACATGCTTATTTTAAAAACAAGTCTTGTTTTATTGCAACATTGGGAATTATTTTCATTCCCAGCCGGTAATGAATCTCAAACAGTCCCTCGAGATAAGCACTCACCTTGCGTTCCTGTGAAGTGCTGCCAATAACAGAAGTGCCCAATGAACTAGAAAAAAAAAAACCAACCGAAGTACAAAGAGCTTCAAGAATGAATCTGAACCGAACAAACGACTTTGCTTCCTGCAAAGGTTTCATCATCTTTGCCTGTCTTTTATACCTTATGGGAGGGGCAATCACCTCCCAGCTTTACTCCCGAGTCGCCCCTTTTGTTTCAGCTGCTGTCACCTTCTAGCAGCTCTGCGCATGTACACACTGGGAACAGGTTTCCCTTGTTCCTCTGCCTCACTGCTGTCAGACTCTGGAGGCTCCAAAGGCCTGGCTCCATCTCTGCATCAGATGCCGAACCCTTGTCCGAATCCTCCCCAGACTCCCTGACTGGTTCCCGTTCTTCCCCACTGTCCAATTCCACTGCCATCTGCACAGACTGCCAACGAACCACAACAGATGGTGACGTCTATGAGTTAGAGCATGGTCCTCTAACCTCTGATCCATGGGCTGGTATTGTCCCATTGGCACATGCAGCAAAAAAAAAAAAAAAAACTTCTGGGGTATCATTTTTCCAAGAGTATAGCTTTACGGATAATGCCACCTAGGTACAGAAGAAGCAAAGCCAGTTCTGAGGTTATCGCGTGAAAAGCAGCTTAGGTAGAAGCTCCCCCTTTTTCTCCTGGGCCACCCACTGTCCATTGTCCACCCATCATATACAGTCAGTTTGTTTTGGGAATAGCCTGTGCCTTTCAGAGGTTTCCCACCATTTGACCTTGGGGTGTAAAAATTCTCTCTGGCCACAGATGGGTGTTCTTGAAGTCCTCAATTCCCTCCCAGCTTCCCAAAAACTCCAATTAGTCCCCTCTCCCCTCCTTAGTTTCTATTGTCGGGTTGCAAGCAGAGATGTCTGAGACAGTCAACCCTAACACCATGGCCTGCTGGAAACTGGTCCATGTAAGCGACGGGTGAGCGAGCGATTCCACAAGACAATACGAAGCATGGTTGTTCTTATGAAAGGTCCCTGGTGCAAGGAAGGTTGGGGACCCCTGAGTTAAAGGTATGATGGTGCAGCAGTGGGACCCTACCTGTTTCACTACTGGTTCAGGGATGCACTTGCGCACACATGCACACCTTATGTGCACACACCTAACAGGTGCGCACAGCTTTCCACACACCAGCTGATGCCCGAAGAGGCAATCCGCAGAGAGGATAAAGGAGAGAAAAGCGCAAGGGCAGATGGGAAGGCCAATTTTGCATTTTTTTCTCTTCTTTCTCCTCTTAGCTGATTCTCGGAGGCTTTTTTTAACTACTGATTCAAGTGAATCGGACTGAACCGGTAGCATACCACCACTGGTATGGTGGCCTCCCCTTCATTCTTCTTCTTATTGTACCGTATTCATCATCGGATGTTGGTGATCGTGTTGGCGATCCTATTTTGATCAGCGGTCACACACACACAAAAATGCGATTGAGTTTTGTCCAAACCAGTCCCTTAGGTTTTGAAGCCATGATGTTCTTCTTCCTGGACCTCGTTTAACTTTCAATCTTTCCCTGGAGGATTAAGTGAAGTATGCTGTATTTTTTTCCGGGTGTCACATCACACGTCCCCTTCATTGGACAGCATCTGGATAGTTCAGAGAAGAAGAACAAAGAGGATAAAGAGACTGGAGGCTAAACCATATAACGAACAATTGAGGGCACTAGGTATATCTAGTCTAATGAAAAGGAGGACTAGGGGTGACATGATAGCAGTCTTTCAGTATCTGAGGGGCTGTCCCAGAGAAGAGGGGAGGTTGACCTATTCTCCAAATAGGGCAGGACAAGAAGCAAGGGATGGAAACTAATCAAGGAGAGAAGCAACCTGGAACTAAGGAGAAATTTCCTAGTGGTGAGAACAATCACCCAGTGGAACAAATTGCCCCCAAAAGTTGTGGAGGCTCCATCACTAGAGGTCTTTAAGAAGAGATTGGACAGTCATTTGTCTAGAATGGTATAGGGTCTCCTGCTTGAGCAGGGGGTTGGACTAGAAGACCTCCAAGGTCCCTCCCAACCCGTTTATTCTACATTCTATGCGGTGGGGATGCTTCAACTGGGATTCTTTGACTGAGCAGGGAGTAGATTTTGAGGCCCAAGTAGACCCTTCCACCTTCAGGAGCCAAAAAGGAAGATACTCCTCTTAAATTTCATTGCTGAAATAGACATAAAGTGGATCTATGGAACTTGCACAGTGAAATACTGCTAGTTCCAATAAGTGTCTTTGGGGAAGTCTGAATTTATAATAATAATTAAATTCTCTAACTCTTGGCTTTTTGGCATCAGCTGCCAAGGGATATATTTTAGAATCTTCTGGGAAGAAAAAATTAAATTTGTCTTCCTGGAAGCTACTCAGGCCTGTCTTAGTTTGACCACACTGATCCCCCCTCTCTCTCTTTTACTCTGTGCTTTCTCTTTTATCTCTCTTTTGTCTCTCTCATTTTCTCTTCCTCCTTCTCTACCTCTTTCTCTCTTTCATCTCTTTTCTCATTCTTCTTTTCTCTTCCATTCTCTCTCTTACTCTTTTCTCTTTCTCTTCTCTCTCCTTCTCTCTGTCTCTCCCATGGTCTTTCCCTTTCTTTCCTTTCCCTCTCCCTTTCTTCCACTTCCTCTCTCTCTCTCTCTCTCTCTATGTCCCTTCTCTCTCTCATTCTTTTTCTCTCTTCCATTCTCTCTCTTGCTCTCTTCTCTTTCCCTCTCTCTTTTCTCTTTCTCTTTCATTTTCTCTCCCTTTCTTTCCTTTCTCTCTTTTTCTCTCATTCTGTCTCTTTCTTCTCTTTCTCGTGTCTTATTTCTCTCCCTCTCTCTGTCTTCTCTCTCTCCGTCCCTCTCTTCTCAAACTACCAATGACTTTTTGAGACCTCTGCTATGGTTTGCATCCAGAAAGAACATTGCTTATGGTTGCTTGCCTAAACAATCCACGTAGTGCTTTGAAAAATGAGGTGCACCTTTTATTTTTTTCAAAATGAATGCTCTTATAAGCTAATGGAAAAGAAAGGCACCTGGTCAAAACAATAACCCAAACCAACTTTTAAAAACAATCATTAACTAGCAGAGCTTGCCTAAACTACTAGCCCAAATGCTTTGGTCAGCTGGTAGGTCTTTACCACTTTGCAAAAAGCTTAATGAAGTTAAGGTCCTCCTGCCTCCTGATCTCAAGGGGGATGTGGTTCCTCAGAGCAGAAAACGGGTGATGGAATGTTGTAAGGAGATGGATTCCCAGGCAGGTGAAATCCAGAGGAGTAAGAGGCAACTTATGTGTGAGAGAAAGGGGATGAAGACATCCCCTCCCTAATAGTTCCCAAAGAATATTGTAAATGTAATTAGTAGAGTGTTCAATCTGGCAATATTCTGTCTATAGGTTTGAAACAAGAAAGAACTCAGCTTGGAAAATTCACCATGTGTTATTCTTGGGTTCGGGCCTGACCTACAGAAGGGTCCAATGAGATGACATTGTTTGATGGAAAGGAGTTGGAGCATGTCCCCCTTGCTAGATCTGGTGGGACAAGCAGAGATAACAGATACAGTCTTCCGGCCTGAAAGCCAAGTAGGGCTTGAAGAACCAGCATCTTGGATTACAATAGGATGTTCACGGAGAGCCACTGCAGCTCCCTGAGCACTGGTGTTATATGGCTGTAATTTTTTTTTTTTAAAAAAAGTGCTTCAAAAATATCTGCAGTGCTGCGTTCTGGTCCAGCTAGAGCTTCCAAATGATCTTGAAGATTAACAGCACTTGGATCACATTACAGCAATCCAAACAGGCGATGACTAAAGCGTGGGTCATCAAGAAGAAGATCTCCTGGACTAAGAACAGGCACCGATGGTACCCAAGGCAGACTGGTGCAAAATCAGGGTTGTCCACAGATCCTTGTCTTGATGGTGGAATGACAAGTGGGTGAGTTTGGTCAATCACCAGGAGAAGTGACTTCTAGTCGACTGGATCACTGGAGATTTCAAAGAAGAGATTGGATAGGCACTTGTCTGAAATGGTATAGGATCTCCTGCTTGATCAGCGGGCTGGACTAGAAGACCTCAAAGTCTGTCCCATCTGTATTGTGATTCTGATTCTTCTCCAAAGCACCACAAGGCAGGAGAAGAAGCAACAAATGGAAGCTAATCAAAGAGAGAAGCAACCTAGAACTAAGGTGAAATTTCCTGACAATGAGGACAACCATTCAATGGAACAGCTTCTCTCTGGAAGTTGTGGGTGCTCTAACACTGGAGGTTTGAAGAAGAGGCTGGACGGTCACTTGTCTGAAATGGTGTAGGATTTCCTGCTTGCACAGGGGGATGGACTAGAAGACCTCCAAGGTCCCTTCTGTTATTCTGTTAGTCTCCACTGCTAGAGGTTTTCGACAACCATTTGCCTGGGGTGGCATGAGGCTCCTGCCTTGAGCAGGGCATTGGATTAGAAGACCTCCAAGGTCCCTTGCAGCCTTATGAGTCTATGTCCTCTTTTATCAACCATCTCTAATACAGAGCATCAAGTTTCGTTACCAGAAGTGTCATTCAGTGCAGCTTGCAAAATCAGAGAAGGACATTGTACCTTGAGTGGCTCCTCCATCTCTATCTGCAGAAGAACAGATGGTGGAGCATATGGCCTGCCAGGAATGACCCTCCTCCTCCTCCTCATGTTGTGTTCACACAACAGCTTTCTAATTGTCTGGACTACAAATTGCCTTGGCCGAGAGCAAAAGGATCATTAGCTTTTTTTTCCCAACTGGATAATCTCCAACTATGCGGGAGGTGGTGCCCATGAACTCCAGCTGATCTAGATTGGATGAAAGAATCTACAATCCAGATCAAACCAGTGAAGGCTGAAGGGAAAAGCTCACATGCTTCATGTATCAGGAGGTCTTCTATTCAATGCCCTGGTCAATCCAGAGATCCTATACTATATCAAATGGCTGTCCAATCTCTTCTTGAAAACCTTCAGTGATGGTACACTCACTTCTGGAGGCAAGCTGGTCCAATGATTAATTAAAGAATAACAGAATAATGGAAGGGACCTTGGAGGTCTTCTAGTCCAGCCCTCTGCTCAAGCAAGAAACCCTATACCATTTCAGATAAATGGTTGTCCAATCTCATCTTGAAAACCTTCAGTGATGGGGCCCCCACAACTTCTGGAGGCAAGCCATTCCTCTGATTGATTGTTCTCCCTTCTCATTGCAAGGTTGAGAAACTTTGAGGTAAGGCAAGGCTATTTTAAGGTCTAGGCATGTCTATGGTTCTAGGTATGTCCACAGTCAGTCTTACTTCGGCAATACTTTTCTAGTCTTTCTGGGCCATGTATGTGCCCACTCTGTTTACAAGTTGCTTTACATGTTCAGGAAGGAAAGAAATATAATTGGAACTTGAAAAATATCAGCGCCCTCCTATCTTCCTGTTCCGAGTTGAGAAATAGCTTTAATATTCCTCTGACAGCTTCCCCTGGTTTATGTCTCGTAAATAACTTCAGTGCATAAAGGCTGGCATTATTGAAGCAGAAGTGGGATTCATTCTTCAATCTTGTAGGCTGCAGACTCTACCTCTCCTTTTCCAGAAGTGTAGAATATTTATGGGAATTTTCATGAAATGCATTTATGGCTATAACATGTTCTATTGCTCCTGCATATATATATATAGTTTTATGCTTGATTTGTCTGCTACCCTCCTGGGCCACCGCACGCATGAGAGAATACCACAGTTGGTCGGACCTGGTTTTGAATACAAAGTCTGACCAACTAATTTTATTCTTGGAATGATGACCCCCCCGCCACACCACCAAAAAAATTCCTATAGTATTGTAGCTAAGGTTCAAGCAGTTGGTGTTCCTTTCCATAGTGGGGCAAGGAAATATATCAGGGAATCACCCTTCACTTATGAAGCCACATTTGGAATAGTGTCTGTAAGAGATTTTCCATCATCCAGGTCATGGTTGTCCCAAAGGTGCTTTTTTTTTCCAAGAGGTAATTGGACTTTCTGGTTTTTCCTATGAAGACATTTTGTTTCTCATCCAAGAAGCTTCTCTAGCTCTGACTGGATGGCGAGGAATGGAAGAATTTATATTCCTTGCAGGCAGCTGGTCATTTGCATCCTTTTACAGAGGTGTTGAGGCCACTTGGAGGTTTGCCTTTATCCTCAGGGTCACCTGAGTCATGCAAATGGGTATGGATAAACCCATTCGCATCACCACTACAACTACAACTACAGATAAACCACCAAGCGGCCTCCATGACTCTTTAAAAGGATGCAAATAACCAGCTGTCTGCAAGGAATATAAATCCTTCCAATTCTCCACCATCCGGACAGAGATGAAGAAGCTTCTTGGACGAGAAGCAAAACATCTTCAAAGGAAAAACAGAAAAAAGTCCAATTGCCTCTTGAAAAAAAGTACCTTTGGGACTTGGAATAGCACATCCAATTCTGTTCACCGTGATTTTAAAAGAATGATGCTAAGGCCTTAGAAAGAGTGCAGAGAAGATGCTTAGGGGTCTGCAGAATAAATCACAGGAGGAACAGTTAAGGGGACTAATTATGTCAAGCCTAACAAAGAGAAGGCTTAGGGGTGAATAGTACTTGATGGGTTTCATAGAGAAGAAAGAGTCAAGTTATTCTCCAAAGCACTTGAGGGCTGGACACAAAGCAATGGGTGGAAGATCCAACCTGGAAATAAAGTGGAATTTTTTGGACAAGAAGAATCAATAATTAATGGAATAGCTTGCCTCCTGGTGTTTGGGTGCTCTATCACTGAAGGTTTTAAAGAGAAGATTAGACAATTAATGCAATCCTAAGTTGCATTAACAGAGGGATACAATCGAGATCAAGGGTGGTACTAATACCACTCTATAAAGCCTTAGTAAGACCACACCTAGAGTACTGCATCCAGTCTTGGTCACCACACTATAAAACAAGATGTTGAGACTCTAGAAAGAGTGCAAAGAAGAGCAACCAGGATGATGAGGGGACTGGAAGCTAAAACATACGATGAATGGTTGCAGGAACTGGGCCTGGCTAGGATTCCATGATTCTTTGAGTTAGTATTGCCCTCATATTGCTTAAAATCATCTGATAGTGAACATTTAATATGCCAAGAGCTCAGTCAGAAGCTCCTTTGAATTCTATAAATGAAATGTTAAGCCAAATTTCTTTCAGGCAAGTTCTCCAAGTTCTCAAGTTCTTTCTTTGATAGAGCCTCAAGAAATCTGCGATGAGGACAACTTGGCCTCTGTGGTGTGGAAAGAAACTCCAGCTGGAGATGCAGCGGCTGTCCGATGTCCTCGTAACGCGACAGGTAAGACGTGGGATCAGATTGTTATTCCATTCCCCCCTTTTTTGGTCCTCCTTCTGTTAGTTTGCCTTTTCGTCTTTGCTTCTGAAATATAATAAGGATATTTCTATATAAAAAAAGAAAAGTAGAGATATAGTGGCTGCCCTTGAACACCTGGAGTTAGCTTATCTTCAAACATTTTAACAAGGGGTTCTCTTGCTGGGTGGTTGTGGCCATGGTGGGCGTGGCCTAGTTGGCTTCCTGCACCATGGTGGCGGGGGGGGGTGTGTTTTTACCCTCCCGGGGTTCCGGAGGCTTTCCTCGAGCCTCCAGGAGGGTGGAAAACAGCCTCCGCAGGCTCCGGAGGCTCTCTGGAAGCCAGAAACGGGCCCATTTCTGGCTTTCCCAAACTTCCAGGACTCCCGTTTTTCACCCTCCCCGAGCCAGGAGTGGGATATGGGGGTTCTCCAAACTGTGCCGAATCTTAGCTAGGGGTTTCTCCCGAACCCCTGCGAACCCCCAGCAGCCCATCCCTGGCTGCCTCAGATTCTGAAAGGAAAACAGCTAGGGCCTTATGAGGTCAGTGGTACGCTCGATATTTCATGTTTAAGCTTGGGGCTCATTCAGATCTCCACCAAGGTGACCTTAGTAAAAGAAGGAGGCAGTTAGTGAAAACACACCCTAAAACCTAGAAAGAAAGAAAGAAAGAAAGAAAGAAAGAAAGAAAGAAAGAAAGAAAGAAAGAAAGAAAGAAAGAAAGAAAGAAAGAAAGAAAGAAAGAAAGAAAGAAAGAAAGAAAGAAAGAAA
Source organism: Notechis scutatus (assembly GCF_049901735.1). NCBI lineage: Eukaryota > Metazoa > Chordata > Lepidosauria > Squamata > Elapidae > Notechis > Notechis scutatus. The sequence goes on from NC_142011.1 coordinate 206,887,523, forward strand.
GAAAGAAACCTAAAGGGACAACTCTCTTAGTTAGAAGATGGAAAAATCCTGCCTGGTTTTTCAAGATTCTGATATCACGGTCTCCATTGGTGTTTTTACAGTAGGGAGTAATTACCCACAAGAGGTTAATTTGGGCATATCCAGGGGGTAATGGAGTTATTTACCTGTGGGGGTCCTTGTGCTGGAGGAGGAGGAGGAACAGGAGGAGGAGGGGAGGAGGACTGTGCAGTCCTTGGTACTCTCTGAGCTTGGTTATTTTCCTGCAGGCATTTCATGCCCAACTAGGTAATCTCATCAGGGCTAGATGGGAGTGGGGTTTACAGGGAGGAGTAGGAGCGTAGGAGTTCTTTCCATGTTATGGTTTTCATTATATTTTTCTCTCATCAGGGTTGATCCTACGGCGGTGCCTTCTGGATGAAGATGGCATCGCCTATTGGACGCTTCCAACCTACGTAAAGTGTGTCTCCATAGACTACAGGAATATCCAGATGATGGTGAGTGGGACTGGCGCTCAGAATGAGATGGGAAATAGGTGCTTTCCTATTTGAATTACTGAAGGTGGTATCTTGAGATAACCCCAAATGTGCTTTTGTCAAGAGGCAACTGGACTTTCTTTGTTTTTCCTTGAAGACGTTTTGCTTCTTTGTCCAAGAAGCTTCTTCAGTTCTCTTCAGTTCAGAACTGAAGAAGCTTCTTGGTTGAGAAGTTGAACGTCTTCAAGGAAAAACAAAGAAAGTCCAGTTGCCTCTTGAAAAAGCACCTTTGGGACAGCCATGACCTGGGTGATTGAGAATCTCTATGGACATTTGGTTGACTAAATTCTTGTCAACTAATAGAGGCTTGAATCAATCTACTATGCTTCTAATCTTTGGAAATATTTATTTGGTAATGAAACATTTGTGAGCAAGCAACCAAGCTCAAAGAACACCAAGGACCCCACCGTTCATCTCTGAGGTACAAATATTCTCTTCTATCATTTTTAATTAATGGCTATAGCAGTTTGATCTTGGTCAATGGCAGAATCATCTCATTCATGCCTTCTTCAAGCTTCCCCGAAAGAAATTTCAAATGGAAAAAATAGACCTAGCACAGATGAATGATCTTATCAGTTAAACATGAGCCAGCTGTGTGCACCAACAGCAGCCAAAAAAAAAACCCTAATACAATCCTTGATTGTGTAAACAGAACCATAGGATCAAAACCATGTGAAGTATTAGTACCACTTTACAAAGCCTTTGTAAGACCACACCTGGAATACTGCATCCAGTTTTGGTCACCACATCACCAAAAAAAAGATGTTGAGACTTTGGAAAAAGTGCAAAGAAGAGCAAAGAAGATGATTAAAGGCCTGGAGATTAAAACATACGAAGAACGGTTGCAAGATTTGGGTTTGGCTAGTCTGAAGAAAAGAAGGACTAGGAATGACATGCTAGCAGTATTCCAGTATTTTAGAGGCTGCCAAAAAGAGGAGGGGGGATTAATTTGTTTTCCAAAACACCAGAAGGTAAGAAACAATGGATGGAAACTAATCAAGGAGCGAAGCAACCTGGAATTAAGGGGAAACTTTCTAATAGTGAGGACAATTAACTAGTGGAAAGGCTTGCTTTCACAAATTGTGGGTGACTCCATCACTGGAAGTTTTTAAAAAGAGACTGAACAGCCATTTTGTCCAGAATGGTATAGAGCAGTGATGGCTAACCTTTTCAGCTTGGTGCGTCGAAAATCGGGAAAAAGTGTAGCCTTCAAGAAATATCAATAATTTGGTTTATGACGGACTGGGCTGGGGTGATCACACAGGGCTGTGAAACTCGTCTCCCTGGTCTCAGGGCTGCAGGTGCAGGATGTGGGGATCGGAAGGCCACCTTACAGGGCTGTGAACCTCATGGATCTCCTTTCCTCCTGTAGCATTCCTGAGGTAATGAAACTGACAAACCTCAGTTTATGGCGGTTAAAACTGGTTCTCTGCTGCAAAGATCTTGCGGCAGCGGTGACACCACGCCTCCACGCAACAAGCAGGGAGCAGGGATTGGAGCAGAGCACAGGCAGCCTCTAAATGTGCAGGTTTTCCCCACACCAACAGGCGTGTCAGTCAAAGTGCCTCGGCGTGTCACAAGTGACACGCGTGTCATAGGTTAGCCATCCCTGGTATAGAGTCTCCTGCTTGGGCAGAGGGGCTGGACTAGATGACCTCCAAGGTCTTTTCCAGCACTATTTTGATTCTGATTCTGATTCACCCAAAGTGTCCGTTCCCGTCCCCCACAGAATTTTCTGGTGTTTTGGCATGGCACTAAGGGATTGGGTGACACAGTTCTGTCTGGCCAGGAAGAGAAGTTTTGATAGGGTGCAAATTGGCTGGATTGCAAAATGCATAAATGCGAACAATAGTAATGCAAAAAACAAATACACATGGACATTACAATAGCATTGCAGGAACTATAAATAACAGAATAAGAGAGTTGGAAGGGACCTTGGAGGTCTTCTAGTCCAACCCCCTGCTCAAGCCAGAGACCCCATACCATTCTGGACAAATGATTCTCCAATCTCTTTAAAACTTCCAGCGATAGAGCACCTACAACTTCTGGAGGCAAACTATTCCACCTATTAATTTTTTTTCACTATCATGAAATTTCTCCTTAGTTTCTAGGTTGCTTCTCTCCTGGATTAGTTTCCACCCATTGCTTCTTGTCCTGACCTCAAGTGCTTTGCAGAATAGCTTGACTCCCGCTTCTCTGTGGCAGCCCCTCAGATACTGGAACACTGCTATCATGTCATCCCTAGTTCTTTTGTTCCCTTAGACTTACCCAATTCCCTTACCCAATTCCTGCAACTGTTCTTCATATGTTTTAACCTCTAGGCCCGGGGTCTTCAAACTTGACTGCTTTAAGACCTGCAGACTTCAACTCCCAGAATTCCTCCTCCAGTCATGCTAGCTCAGGAATTCTGGGAGTTGAAGTCCACACGTCTTAAGTTTGCCAAGTTTGAAGACCCTTGCTCTAGGCCCTTAATCATCTTTGTTGCTCTTCTCTGCACTCTTTCCAGAGTCTCAACATCTTTTTCATCATCATGATCATCAGACTAGCTCACTCAAGACCCAAGCCTTATTCGTTTGAGCTTGGATGATTTCACTGGCCACCTTAAGCAGCCCAGAAATCTTGGTTTTAAAATAGTTAGCAGTTGGACTTGTAGCACCAGTGAATTTTCTGCATTTCTTCTCTGGAAGAATTCCAGAAACTGTAATCTAAGGGTGAGCTGTGGATTTTATCTTCCCTAAGTGAAGCTTTTAATGACATAGACATGCAGGTCTCAGAAACAACTGTACACATGTATTGTATTTTGGTTGGTGGTGTAACAGAGTAACAATAACAAAGTAACAACAGTTTTAAAAGGGATCTTGGAGATCTTCTAGCCTAGATTCCCTGGTCCAACAGGAAACCTTATACCATTCTGGACAAATGATTGTCCAATCTCTTCTTAAAAACATCCAGTATTGGACGATCCACAACTTCTGGAGGCAGGTCGTTCCACTGATTAATTGTTCTCACTGTCATGAAATTTCTCTTTAGTTCTAAGTTGCTTCTCTCCTTGGTTAGTTTCATCCAATGTTTCTTGTCCTGCCTTCAGGTGCTTTGGAGAATAGCTTGACTCCCTCTTCTTAGTGGCAGACCATGAGAGATTGGAGCACTGCTATCATGTCACCTCTAGTCCTTTTCATTAGACAAGACATACCCAATCCCTGCAACTGTTCTGTTTTGTTCAGTTGTGCTAAAAATATAGTATTTTTTAAGGAAATACTGTATCATTAAATAATATTTCTTCTTCTTCTTCTTCTTCTTCTTCTTCTTCTTCTTCTTCTTCTTCTTCTTCTTCTTCTTCTTCTTCTTCTTCCTCTTCCTCTTTCTCCTCTTCCTCTTCCTCTTCTCCCTCTTCCTCTCCTCCTCCTCCTCCTCCTCCTCCTCCTCCTCCTCCTCCTCCTCCTCCTCCTCCTCCTCCTCCTCCTCCTCCTCCTCTTCTTCTTCTTCTTCTTCTTCTTCTTCTTCTTCTTCTTCTTCTTCTTCTTCTTCTTCTTCTTCTTCTTCTTCTTCTTCTTCTTCTTCTTCTTCTTCTTCTTCTTCTTCTTCTCCCTCTTCTCCTCTTCCTCTCCTCCCTCCTCTTCTTCTTCCATTTCTTCCATTTCTTCTTCCTCTTCTCCCTCTTCCTCTCTTCCTCCCTCCTCCCTCTCCTCCTCCCCTCCCCCTCCCTCCCCTCCTCCCTCCCTCCTCCTCCTCCTCCTCCTCCTCCTCCTCCTCCTCCTCCTCCTCCTCCTCCTCCTCCTCCTCCTCCTCCTCCTCCTCCTCCTCTTCTTCTTCTTCTTCTTCTTCTTCTTCTTCTTCTTCTTCTTCTTCTTCTTCTTCTTCTTCTTCTTCTTCTTCTTCTTCTTCTTCTTCTCCCTCTTCTCCCTCTTCTCCCTCTTCCTCTCCTCCTCCTCTTCTTCTTCCATTTCTTCCATTTCTTCTTCCTCTTCTCCCTCTTCCTCTCTTCCTCCCCTCCTCCTCTCCCTCCCTCCTCCTCCTCCTCCTCCTCCTCCTCCTCCTCCTCCTCCTCCTCCTCCTCCTCCTCTTCTTCTTCTTCTTCTTCTTCTTCTTCTTCTTCTTCTTCTTCTTCTTCTTCTTCTTCTTCTTCTTCTTCTTCTTCTTCTTCTTCTTCTTCTTCTTCTTCTTCTTCTTCTTCTCCCTCTTCTCCCTCTTCTCCCTCTTCCTCTCCTCCTCCTCTTCTTCTTCCATTTCTTCCATTTCTTCTTCCTCTTCTCCCTCTTCCTCTCTTCCTCCCCCTCCTCCTCTCCTCCTCCCCCTCCCTCCCCTCCTCCTCCTCCTCCTCCTCCTCCTCCTCCTCCTCCTCCTCCTCTTCTTCTTCTTCTTCTTCTTCTTCTTCTTCTTCTTCTTCTTCTTCTTCTTCTTCTTCTTCTTCTTCTTCTTCTTCTTCTTCTTCTTCTTCTTCTTCTTCTTCTTCTTCTTCTTCTTCTTCTTCTTCTTCTTCTCCCTCTTCTCCCTCTTCTCCCTCTTCCTCTCCTCCTCTCTTCTTCTTCCATTTCTTCCATTTCTTCTTCCTCTTCTCCCTCTTCCTCTCTTCCTCCCCCTCCTCTCTCCTCCCCTCCCCCCTCCCTCCCCTCCCCTCCCTCCCTCTCCCTCCCTCCCTCCTCCTCCTCCCTCCTCCTCCTCCTCCTCCTCCTCCTCCTCCTCCTCCTCCTCCTCCTCCTCCTCCTCCTCCCTCCTCCTCCTCCTCTCCTCCTCCTCTTCTTCTTCTTCTTCTTCTTCTTCTTCTTCTTCTTCTTCTTCTTCTTCTTCTTCTTCTTCTTCTTCTCCCTCTTCTCCCTCTTCTCCCTCTTCCTCTCCTCCTCCTCTTCTTCTTCCATTTCTTCCATTTCTTCTTCCTCTTCTCCCTCTTCCTCTCTTCCTCCCCCTCCTCCTCTCCTCCCCTCCCCCTCCCCTCCCTCCCCTCCCTCCCTCCTCCTCCTCCTCCTCCTCCTCCTCCTCCTCCTCCTCCTCCTCCTCCTCCTCCTCCTCCTCCTCCTCCTCCTCCTCCTCCTCCTCCTCCTCTCCTCCTCCTCTTCTCTTCTTCTTCTTCTTCTTCTTCTTCTTCTTCTTCTTCTTCTTCTTCTTCTTCTTCTTCTTCTTCTTCTTCTTCTTCTTCTTCTTCTTCTTCTTCTTCTTCTTCTTCTTCTTTTGACCTACCAGACCAGAGAGCACCTCTCAAAAGCCCAGAGGGGTCTAACTGGAGAAGGGGTCTCGGAAGTCTTACAAAACCTGGTGGAGATCTCTCAGGATGGAACCAGCTACAGTGGGGATCTGTTGTCAACTTTTGACATACTCAGGAACATGACTGAGATTTTCCGCAGGGCATATTACAATCCAACGATGAGTGATGTACAGGTGAGTTTACAAACAGGAATCCCCGCAGGTGTGAATTAACATGGGTATGAAGGCTTAGTATTTAGATTACAAGTGCTTCCATTTTGTTTATTTTTGTTTTATTCTGAGAATTCTCAATTTAGTCTTGATTCCAGAGCAGTGTCCGTCAATCTTGACAACGTGAAAATGTGTGGACTTCAACTCCCAGAATTCCCCAGCCAGCATAGCATGGCTGCCTGGGGAATTCTGAGAATTGAAGTCCATGTATTTTAAAAATTGCCAAGGTTGAGAAACTCTGATCGAGAGTGATTCTGATAGAGCTCTTTCATAGTTTGTTGTGTACTGTGAAGTCGCACGTACCACCAACGAGGGTAGAGATGGCACGACAGCATAACGTATTTATCATTTTGATGAAAGCTTTCAATTCCTCTGAAAGCAAAGATGTGCAAGGAAGAGATGGCAACACTTGATGAGATTCTAGCCGATGAGCCCTGAAACATCGGCAATCAGCCAGTCCCAGGCCTAACCGGGACAGATTACAGGAGATTAGAGAACCAGTAAACAAGTAACAAAGAGGGGTATTGATTAGGGAATGGGTTCAGCCAGACAGTCAATTCCCGTTAATGCCTTGATCAGTAGATGCTTTGCCAGGACAAAAAACCCCGATGGAATCTCATCTTGGGAAAGTGATCGGTGACAAATTGACAAGCATGGTAGGAACGGAATTTAGATGAGCTTAAGACTTATTGCACTCTTAAAAAATAACCAGGAACGATTGTCTTTTTTCTTTAGAATGTTTTTTAGAATGGAATGGACTGTAGTAGAATATAATACAGAATACAGAATACAGAATACAGAATACAGAATACAGAATACAGAATACAGAATACAGAATACAGAATAGAATAGAATAGAATAGAATAGAATAGAATAGAACAGAATAGAATAGAATAGAAAATACAGAGTACAGAGAAAAGAATGGAACAGAACAGAATAGAAAAAAAACAACAGAATATAGAGAACAAAACAGAATAGAATAGAAAATACAGAATACAGGGAAAAGAATGGAATAGAACAGAACAGAATACAATAGAATTCTTTATTGGCCAATTGTACTTGCACAAGGAATTGCAAGTGCAGAAGCTCTCAGTGTACATACAAACAACAAAGAAATATGATCATAAGATACCAATAATAGAAGGCAATAGGAAAGGTGGGAAGGTTAATAGTAACACAACCCTACTACATAGTTAGTAAATATCCTAAGACATAAGACGGTGCTGTGAGAGTTCGGTGTTTAGCAGAGTGATGGCACGAGGGAAAAATTGACTCTGTCTAACATGCAAAATTATTATAGAATTATTAATTATCAATTAATAAATGAACAATTCAATTCATCCTAAGAATGAAGGGAATTTTTCCCTCCATTGTTAACAGGTCGCTCCATTGCCATATTTTTTTTTCCTTCCTCCAATTTAAAATCGAACTGAATTGAATTGAATATTTTATTTGGTCAAGCATGATTAGACACCCAAGGAATTTGTCTCCGGTACAAAAGTGTATGTGCAAAGTATCATCATCATCATCAAAAGGGAGAGTAAAAAAAGATGACAAGAAGGATAAAAAATAATCTTACATCCACACTACTTGGGTGAATATATTTTAGATATACTTTATATACTTTAGACAGAACTGAGAGAACTAGCTGTTCAGCAGAGCGAGGGCAGGAAGGGAAAAATTGTCCCTGTGTCTAGTTGTTTTGGCATTCCATGCCCTATAGCGCCATCTTGAGGGGAGACGTTGAAACATTTTATGTCCAGGATCTACAAATCTCTTCTCGGCCCTCCTTCTGACCCATGAGATATAAATACAGATCTTCCAAAAAAGGCAGGTTGGTTGTAATCGTTCTTTCTGCGGTCTTGACTATCCGTTGGTCTGTACCTGTCCTGTTTGGTTGATGGAAAGCTATATCGGAGGGGATGGTGGTGAAGACCATCTGGAGATGACTCTTTATGAGATTTCAGCTCAGCTCTCAATGCCTGAGATGCTGAAATCACTGGCGTTCTGGTTCGAAAATAATCTTGGGATTTGTAATTTTTCATACTTGAGCATTCCGTAGGATAATCCATCCATTGGGAGGTGCATTCCCAATATCAAATGCCGCTTTGCTATTTAAGCACTGCAGTGCAGTGTTTCCCACCTTGGCAGCTTGAATGTGGGTGGACTTCAACTCCCAAAATTCCCCAGCCAACCTGGCTGGGGAATTCTGGGAGTTGAAGTCCACCCATCTTCAAGCTGCTAAGATAGAGAAACACTACTATAGTGCTTCTCAAAACCCATACTGAAGGTATTGTGCAGGGGGAAAAGCCCCTAGAGAAATGAATTCTTCATACCTTCTTAGAAGTTCTACCATCACCTTTTCTTGGTCTGATTGCTAGCATAGATGGAAATAGGAGATCAGGTTCACCAATGGATGGATCATCTCTGGTTGAATATGTTGGTAGATCTGAGAAATATCCTTAAAATGTCCTCTTCACACAGCATCTGTCTCTCAGTACTGGTGGGATAGCCATGACCAAATGCCTTAAAAATCCAAAGCCTGAAGCACCCATCCTTCCAGTACGAGTCTGAAATCTCACTCTGATCCCAGTGACCGATCCAGATTGGATCTAAAATTGTCCCCATGGAGATCCTTTTCTTCCTGTCTTCCTCAACATTTTTTAACGAATGGCTCTGAAGGAAAAGACTTCTCTGCCTTAAGATGGGGAGGATTAAAAAGAGTTGATTGAGGGATGTGTCAATAAGGGTGTGTCAATTTCAGGGATGAATCCGCTGCCTTTCTGATTTTTCTTCTCAGAATTTCGTCCAGGTAATTAGCAACGTCTTGACCGAAGACAACCGAGACAAATGGGAAGAGGCTCAGCTGGTATGTGAATCTTCAGCTTCCCGTCATAACTTCTTCTGGAAATTGCTTGGAGGGAGAACGGCAATTTTCTCAAGAGTTTATAATACAATTAGTCCTTGACTTACGCCCGGTTGCTTAATAGTCGTAAGTTAAGGACTCTCTGCATAATAAAACTATGTAATAATATTTGCTTAGCAACTGTTGGAAGTTTTGATGGATCTACCTGAGGGGTATTTACAATCCAAATTTGAAGTTATGATGATCACGTGACCGCATTCAAGGGTTAGAATCCTATGGGAAGAGAATTCACAATCACCTGGTGATTGGCCCAAAATCACCCAGCTGGTTTTCATGTCTAAATCAGGACTAGAATTCACCTGTTCTCTTGGTGATTGGCCCCCAAATCGTTCAGTTGGCTTTTATGACTCACCACCTCCTGGTGATTAACCCAAAGTCACATAGCCACCTTTCATGTGTAAGATGGGACTAGAACTCACTGTCTCCTGGTGATTGACCCAGTCACCCAGCCTGCTTTCAAGTCTAAATCAGGATTAGAAATCACCCATTCTCATGATGATTGGCCCCAAATCCCCCAGTTGGCTTTCATGACTAAGGTGGGACTAGAACTCACCATTTCCTGGTTTCTATTGCCAGCACCTTCCTTGCTACATCAAACTGACTTTGTGCTGCAAAGAAGCCAGAGACATTGAGAACAAATAAATAAAAACTAAGCTTTTGCGCAAAAATGTTTGCTATAGGCTTACCTTTCTGATGTAAGAGGAGAAAAAAAAAGCAATAACTGCAAAAAAAAATTGTGCCGCCTTTTCAAAAGCCAAGAATTTAGACAAGAAGACGAAGTGACACTTGGAAGCTTAGTTCAATATTGTCAAAGGTACCTTGATGAACAGCGACAAATCTTTTTTAGCAGATTTTCAAACGAAACTTTACAACACGGAGATGCGGGAACCGAGGAAGAAGCTTGTCTAATCCCATTTTTTTTAAAGGAAACGTCTTGTTCTGAGCCACGGTGGCATTTTTCTGCGCGTACCATCCCGGGGGTGCTCTAGGGCAAAGATGTGAGAATCAACCAAGATTAAAATCTTCAATTAAATTATTAACACAACATATTTAATCAGGTCAATGGAAGCTCCCCGGAGCCGACAGTTCGGTGCGGTGGAGCAGAGGAGCAGAGCAGAGCAGATAACAGGTTAATTCTGTATCCATAATTAACAAAGGGAATTGAAAAAAAGGACCAAGGCATAAACAGCCTGGAGTTGAGATCTTCTAATCTACCAGTCAACACCAGGATGGGACATCCCCATCGGGATCTTAAGCCAGTTGATAGAGCCAAATTTTGAAGCTCTTTTGGAAGGCAAGGGGACAACTCACCACAGCTAACTCATTGCATATATATTCATTTTTGTCATTCACATTTGGTTTTCTCCTTCCTTTTGCATCATTTATTTAATGAATCTATTCTGCATAACTGTTGTGGCCTGTTGGCTGCAGAAGGAGGAGCAGAAGGCATGGCAGTTAGGGTTAGCATCAGGGCAACCTAAGAGCTCTGAGAAGGAAGAGGCAATGGAGCTGGCAGAGAGAGAGAGAGAGAGAGAGAGAGTGGTGGAGCCTGGTCTGTCTGACAGCCCTCGGATGGAGAGTCAACAGCCCCCAGGTCTGGAAGTGGCTGATGAAGAAGAGGAGGAAGAGCTGGGTCCAGTGCCTGAAGCACAGAAGGCAGAGGAGAGGAGAGCAGTGGAAATCTATAGGCCGGCCCTTGGAATGGAAGAGCCACCACTGCTAGCAAAGCCCCCAGCCTAGCTCTGGGGATAAAAGGCAGGGGACGGAGATGAATAGGTGTGGCAGACAACTATTCATCTTCTGGCCAGTTGGACTTGGTTAGCCTGCAAGAGAAACTTTTTTGCTGGGGCTGCTGGCGCTCCTACTAAAGGAATCTTTTGAGTTCATGTCAGAGGGTTTGTTGTGTTTGGGGAGCTGGGTCACAACAGTAACTCTTATCCCGTGGTGAGTTGTCCTGCAGCGAGTTGGTTGTGGTGAATTGGCCATGGTGAGTTATCCTAGACTCCTTTGGGAAGGTCAAGAGGTCGGGGCAGCCATCAAAACTTTGGAACTGGGTTGTAAGTTCCTCTGAAGAGGTCCATCATGACTTTACAGCAAATGGTCATAGGTTGAGGATTACCTGTGCAGTAATCGGATCTTCAACCCATTAAGTGAAAGAGATCAGACATGTCTCTTTGTAATGCTGCAATCTCAGCCTTTTTAGCTACTGTGAAGGCGTGGAAAATCCATCTTCAAATTTTGCCATGTGCCATGTGTGTGTGGAAATTGTACAACCACTTTTATTTCCCTGTGTTTTGCCAGTCTATGTGTGGAGATTGACTTGGGCCTTGTTAGAAATTATGTATGTATGTATGTGTATATAGCAAACAAAGAGCACAATCACCATGTGGTTTACTGCTTAACGTCATATGTATGTGCATACCAGTGGCCAAGCCTCTGAATTTTAATCACATAACTACAGGGATGCTGCAACAGTCATTAAATGTGAAAAATGCTCCTAAGTCACTTTTTGGCAGTGCCCTTTGATCGGTCAATAAATAAATGGTTGTAAGTCAAGGACTACCTGTATATCCTTGGGTCCCACCTGCCCTGTTTCACTGAGGTCCTGCTCCCATGTTGCAGATGGGGTCCAACATCAAAGAACTTTTCCGACTTCTGGAAGACTTCATTGACGTGGTCGGCTTTCGCATGAAAGATTTTCAGGATTCTTATCAAGTGACTGACAACTTGGGTGAGTACGTTGGACCGATCCAAGTGTCTTGCCCCACCACCCATTGATTTCTAAGTGGTAGGATCCAAATACTGGGATAATCGATCCATTCCCTCCATCCAGAGTTAGTTTTCCGATGAAAGATTGCTGAGCTTCTCAGAAACAGGGCAAGTTAAGGTCAAACCACAATGAGTGTTTTGACCCATTTTGTGTTTATGGGAAGAGATGCCCAGCGGGTTTGATTTATGCCTCTCCTGGCAGTTTACACTAAAAAAAAAAACACCCCACCATGAAATGTAATATAATATAACGATGCGGATGGGCACGCAAAGTGCAATGTTAAAACCCACATCGTAATATAAGAATGGCTCGCAAGGGTTGAACTGCAGCCTGCACCAATCTGCGATTCCCACTGGCCGAGAATAAAATTGTATAGGATGCATTACAAAAATGCAGAATGGGGAAACAGCTATTCAAGCGCATCTGAATATTCTTCAGTGTTTGGGGTGTAGATGGATGGTGTGGGGTGGATTTCTCCCTCCTTAATCATTATTAACTATTGAGGGATTTCTGGACAGTGGAATTGAATTTTTTTGCGTATTAATGATCAGAATGAAAAAAGTTGCTTCGACTGTTCATTATGTGCTATGATAACTGGGTTTGAATTTTCTTTTCTTTTCTTTTCTTTTCTTTTCTTTTCTTTCTTTCTTTCTTTCTTTCTTTCTTTCTTTCTTTCTTTCTTTCTTTCTTTCCTTCCTTCCTTCCTTCCTTCCTTCCTTCCTTCCTTCCTTCCTTCAATTTTTTCTCCTTTTTTCTGTCCTTCCATTCTCTCTTTTTCCTTCCCTTTTCTTCCCACTTTCTTTCTCTCTTTTCCTCTTTTTCCTTTCCTTTCCTTCGCCTCACCTCACTTCCCTTCCCTTCTCTCTCTCTCTTCTTCCTTTCTTTTTCTTTCTCTCCTCTCCTTTCTCTCTTTCTCTCCTCCTCTTCCTTCCTTTCCTTCTTCCTTTCCTTCCTTCTTTCTTTCTTTCCTTCCTTCCTTCCTTCCTTCCTACAACTTTTTCTCTCCTTTTTTTCTGTCCTTCCATTCTCTTTTTCTCTCTTTCTCCTTCCCTTTCCTTGCCTCTTTCTTTCTCTCTTTTCCTCTTTTTCCTTTCCTTTCCTTTGCCTCCACTCACTTCCCTTCTTTTCCCTTCTCTCTCTTCCTTCCTTCCTTTCTTTTTCTTTCTCTCCTCCCCTTTCTCTCTCTCTCTCTCTCTCTCTCTCTTTCTTTCTTTCTTTCTTTCTTTCTTTCTTTCTTTCTTTCTTTCTTTCTTTCTTTCTTTCTTTCTTTCTTTCTCTCTCTCTCTCTCTCTCTCTCTCTCTCTCTCTCTCTCTTCTTCTTTCTTTCTTTCTTTCTTTCTTTCTTTCTTTCTTTCTTTCTTTCTTTCTTTCTTTCTTTCTTTCTTTCTTTCTTTCTTTCTTTCTTTCTCTCTTCACTCAAGTTGTCAGTATCCAGAAGCTGCCTGTTAAGGCAGCTAAAGCTCTCACTTTTCCTGTCAAAGGCTGGCGAGGAATGGTGGATTGGGCTCGCAATGCAGAAGACAAGGTCACCATTTCGAAAAGCATCTTCTCCACAGGAATATCAGGTGAGGCTACGTGGTGCCATTTCTCAGGGGAATGCAATCTGTTTATGCTTCGTAAACTTTTGTCCTTTTCGTGTTACATCCTTTTATTTTTGCTTTTCAAAAAACCCAAATATTTATTTAAGGAGAACTCAGAACTTAGAACACCGATCTGAACTTGGAGTTGCATAGCAGAATAGAACAGTATAATAGAGTTGGAAGGGATCTTGGAGGTCTTCTGGTCCAACAGGATTTATTTATTTAGTTAGTTAGTTAGTTAGTTAGTTAGTTAGTTAGTTAGTCAAGCAATTATAAGATAACAGGTATAAGTATAAACATAGTTATGGATACATGAAATGGATACATATAAGAAAAATAAAAGAAATAAAAATAAAAAAGAAACAATAGGACAGGGACGGTAGGCACGTTGGTGCGCTTATGCACGCCCCCTACAACAGTTGTCGCAGAGATTCTTTTCCAAAAGGTAACTGGACTTTCTTGTTGATTTTTTTTCCTTGGAAATATTTTGCTTCTCATCCAAGAAGAGGCTTAAATTCTGAAGAAGCTTCTCGGATGAGAAATGAAACATTTTTGAGGAAAAAAAATCAAACAAGGAAAGCCAATCATCTTCTTCTCCTCTTCCTCCTCTCCTCCTCCTCCTCTTCTCCTCCTCCTCCTCCCCCTCCCCCTCCTCTTCCTACCCCTCTCCTCCTCCTTCCCACCAACCTGACTCCTTTCTAGCTTTGATGATGCTATCTAGTTGGCTCATGAAATGTTTGCAAGAAAACAACCAAGCTCCGAACGTATCAAGGAACCCACAGTTTACCTCTAAGTTAAAAATATCCTTTTCCATTGGTTCATTATCAATCAAGTAGGTTTAACACTTAGGAAATCGAAAGAAGACCCAAAGTCTCCTGTCCTGCATGGACAGAGTTAATATTGGAGTTCTCTTTGAATTACCTGTAATCTTAAATAGGAAGAACACCTTTTCAAAGTTCTTCTCTACTCCAAATATATGTGGAAGGTCAGGCCCTCGGTGAGGTGCCGAGGCTCGTACATTCCTCTCTAATGACCTTCCCTTTCACAGAAGTAATTGAAAGTAACACAATTATTGGTGCCAGATGAATGCTAATCGCCACTCTGAGAAATTGCTAGGAGGGAAGAGATAAAGCTGCTTATATAGAATGGCAGGCAAAATATTAAATGTAATTTAGATTTGGCCCATCGTGGCAAATTTCTAGGTCAGTGGGCAGGTGGGAGATGGGGAGGCAAATTAGATTAGATTAGATTAGATTAGATTAACAGAGTTGGAAGCGACCTTGTAGGTCATCTAGTTCAACTTCCCGCCCAAGCAGGAGACCCTACACCAGGGGTCCCCAACCACCGGGCCCCGGACTGGTACCGTCCGTGGATCACTTGTACCGGGCCGCAAAGAAATAAAAATAAAATAAAAATGGCGGCTTTCTTCGCCTTCGGTGAATGCTGCTGGGATCAGGGATCAAGAACACAAAGGAAAGAAGTGGAGGGAGGAAGCAACCGAAGCCTGTCCTGCTCTCCGGCTCAGCGGCTTCAGTTTCTCCCGCCTCATTCTTCTCTCAGTCGCTCTCTCGCTCCTCCACCAGCCCAGGAAGAAACTGCTTCAAAGAAGCCGGCAGGGTGGCTTCCCTGTCGGCGCAGCTCCTCAGCGCCCGTTCACCCCACACAGCCGCCTGCAGTTCAATCCAGTGCTCCGTTCTGCCTGCCTGCCTTCGCTTCTGGTTGGCCGAGCAGCTTCGGCTGAGAATAATAACTATTCGCCTCTTTTTCTCAGCCGAAGCTGCTCCGAAACAACCAGAAACCAAGGCAGGCAGGCAGGCAGGCAGAACGGAGCACTGGGTTGAACCGCGGGCGGCGTGTGTGGGGGTGAACGGGCGGCGAGGAGCGCCGACAGGAAGCCACCCTGCTGGCTTCTTTGAAGCAGTTTCTTCCTGGTCTGGTGGAGGAGCAGAGAGCTGAATGAGAGAGGAACGAGCTGACACCTGAGGATGAGGCTGAGGGAGGGCGGGAGACACCTGAGGGATGAGGCTGAGGAAGGCAGGGCCGAGAGGCGGGGCTTCTCAGCTGTCCTGCAGGGACTTGTCCTGAGCCGCGGAGACAGCCCAGCGCTCAGTTTGAAGGCGCTCCTCAGCCAGGCGCAGTTCCTGAATCTGCAGCTGAAACCCTCCGTTTTAAATGTCCCAATAGAAGAGAATATCTGTCGCTCAGGGTTGCAATGAGGAGGCATTGGCACTCCTGACTTGGTGGTTTGCTGGCAGGCGTTTTATTACCCGACTAGGTAACAACATCAGATGTTACCTAGTCAGGTAATGAAACGCCTGCAAGCAAACCATCAAATTCGGACCCCGGTCCTTGAAAAAGTGTTTCTGCGTGAAACTGGTCCCTGGTACAAAAAGGTTGGGGACCACTGCCCTACACCATTTCTGACAAAGTTGAACACGTGTGGAAGTGTGAGATAGACTGCAGCAAATGTTAACACAACCAGTGGAAGAAGCTACAAAAAAACGTGGGGCAGGGAGGTGCATGTGGACCGCCAGTCAGGGGCCCATCATGCATCCTACCAGCACACCAAGAGTAATCTAAGAATCCATCCCTGAGCATATCGGATTGATAAAGAAACAATGGATGGAAACTGATCAAGGAGAGAAGCAACCTGGAATTAAGGAGAAACTTCCTAACCGTGTGGACAATTAACCAGGGGAACAGCTGGCCACTAGAAGTTGTGGGTGCTTCATAACTTTTAAGAAGAGACTGGACAACTATCTGAATGGTATAGGGCCATGATGAAAAACCTACGGCATGGCATTTGTGCCGACATGCGAGTCACAGGCAAACTTACCTCACTGCACATGTGTGCGCCTCCCAGCTTATTTTTGACCTGTTTGAGGCCTTTCTTGGCCTCCCAGAGGCTTGAGGAAAGCCTTTACAGGCTGAAAAATAGGCCCGTTTCATCACTTCCTGTATTTCCGGAAATACCGGAAGTGATGAAACAGGCCCTTTTTTAAGCCTGCAAAGGCTGAAGGAGCTTTCCTTAAGCCTCTGGGAGGCCGAAAAAGGCTTCAAATGGGCCGAAAATCAGCTCGGAGGTGCAGTGCAGGTAATGGGGTGAGGTGGGGGGCGCATTGTCTTCTTGGTGCTGGCACGCAAGCATGCATGGACAAGCACGCACACAATTTTTGGCACAGGAGCCCAAAAAGGTTAGCCACCACTGGTATAGGATCTCCTGCTTGAGCAGGTGGCTGGACTAGAAGATCTCCAAGGGAGATCCAGCTCTATTCCGATTGAAATAATGGGTATGGTATTCCTTTCCCCTTTTAGAAGTTTCTTCCATGACTTACAACAGTTCATTTAGTGACCATTCAAAGTCACAACAGAATTGAAAAAAAAAATGACTTATGACCATTTTTCACACTTACAACTTTGCAGCATCCCCATAATCACATGATCCAAATTCAGACGCTTGGCAACCGACTCACATTTATGATGGTTGCAGCATCCCAGGATCCTGGGTTATCCTTTTGTGACCTTCTGACAAAGAAAGTCAATGAGAAAAGCCAGATTCATTTTACAATCCTGGTTGACCCCCGAGGGCACAGATAAATTTCCAAGTGGCCTCAACGACTCTCAGAAAGAGTACTAATGACCAGATGACCACAAGGGCTATAGATCCTACTATCCTCCACCAGTCAGTCAGAACCGAAGAAGCTTCGTGGATGAGAAGTAAAACCTCTTCAAGGAAAAACATTTCCAGTTCTAAAACAGAATAGAATAGAATCCTTTATTGGCCAAGTGAGATTGAACACACAAGGTATTTGTCTTTGGTGCAAACGCTCTCAGCGTACATAAAAAGAAAAGATACATTCATCAAGAATCATAAGGTACAAATGGTAGCCATAGAGTACAATAAGCAATCAAATCATACTAGGAAACAGTCAATGAAAATCATTAGGATACAAACAACAAAGTTACAGTCATACAGTCATAAGTAAGAGGAGATGGGTGAAAGGACGGATTAATAGTGATAGTAATAGTAATGCAGACTTAGTAAATAGTTTGACAGTGTTGAGGGAATTATTTGTTTAGCAGAATGATGGCATTCAGGGAGAAACTGTCCTTGTGTCTAGTTGTTCTGGTGTGCAGTGCTCTACAGTGTTGTTTTGAGGGTAGGAGTTGAAACAGTTTATATCTGGGATGTGAGGGGTCTGTAGATATTTTCACAGCCCTCTTTTTGACTCGTGCAGGATACAGGTCCTTGATTGAAGGCAGGTGGGTAGTAATTGTTTTTTTCTGTAGTCCTAATTATCCTCTGAAGTCTGTGTCTGTCCTGTTGGGTTGCAGAACCAAACCAGGCAGAGGTGCAAATGATAGACTCAATAATTCCTCTGTAGAACTGTATCAGCAGCTCCTTGGGTAGTTTGAGCTTTCTGGGTTGGCGCAGAAAGAACATTCTTTGTTGTGCTTTTTTGATGTCCATTTTAGGTCATGTGATATGATAGAACCTAGAAATGTGAAGGTCTCTACTGTTGATACTGTGTTGTCTAGTATTGTAAGAGGTGGTAGTACAAGAGGGTTTCTCCTAAAGTCTACCACCATTTCTATGGTTTTGGGTGTGTTCAGTTCTAGATTGTTCCAGTTGTCTCTTGAAAAAGCACCGTTGGGACATCCTATCCCACTGTCCCCATAGAAAGCTGCTGACGAAATGCAGCTTGCAAACTTGCTCGGTGGGCCCTCGTTTTTTTCAACAGTCATTCCCAATTTCTATTTCTGAATAGTATTTGTCCCAAGGGCCAGTGTCCCTTCTGTGTGGTGCAATTCTGTTTAGCAATTCTGTGTGGTGCGATCTAATTGTGCTCCAGCCAATACGTTTTTAGGAAAACACAAAATGGAAGAGGCATTTAATTGGAGCAGCAGTGCTGCAATGGGAATAAACGATTGGACTAATGCAAGCTGGATGGTTGGGACTGCTAATTGAAATTGTACTTAAATACCCTTGATAAAAAAGGGTTGTATAGAGGCAGCTTTCTTGCTTCCCAAAACAATGCAAAGAAGCGACACCAGCTCAGATAACAGATAACAGATAATCAGAGTTAGGAGGGACCATGTAGGTCATCTAATCCAACCCCTGCCCAAGCAGGAGACCCTACACCATTTCTGACAGATGGCAGTCTAGTCTCTTCTTGAAAGTCTCAAGTGATGAAGCTCCCACAACTTCAGCAAATCACAGGAGCCATTTTTTAAAAAAATTATTTTTTATTTGATTTATTTGATTTGTCAATCACTTACAAGATAATAAGTATAAGCATAAACATACTTATGAATACATGAAATGGATACATATAAGAAAAATAAAAAGAAACAATGGGACAGGGACGGTAGGCACGTTGGTGCGCTTATGCACGCCCCCTAGAGACCTCTTAGGAAAGGGGTGAGGTCAATAGTAGAAAGTCTAAGGTTAAAAGTTTTTGGGGTTTGGGGAAGAAACCACAGAGTCAGGTAGAGTATTCCAGACATTGACATTTGATGGATTCCATCTCACTCTGGGTTCCCCAGGCCCGCTATGAGAAGCTGCCCCAAAGAGGAGGGGGTCCATTTATTTTCCAAAGCACCAGAAGGCGAGCCAATGGATGGAAACTCATCGAGAGAAGCAACCTGGAATTAGGGAGAAACTTCCAAACAGTGAGGACAATTAACCAGTGGAATAGCTTGCCTATACACACACACACACACACAGACACACACACATTCTACTTCAGTAGGAGTTGGACTAGAAGACCTTCAAGGTCCCTTCTAATTCTGTTAAAGGTAGTCCTCGGCTTACAACCACAACTGAGCCCTAAATTTCTGTTGTTAAGTGAGACATTTGCTAAGTGAGTTTTGCCCCATTTTACAACTTTCTGGCCGCCGTTGTTAAGCGAGCCACTGCAGGTGTTAAGTTGGTAACCCGGTTTTAAGTGAATCTGGCTTCCACATGGACTTTGCTTGTCAGATGGTGGCCGAAGGGGATCATGTGATCTTGGGACATAGTCATGGTCGTAAATATGAATCATTCGTCAAGCATCCGCATTTTGATTGGGTGATCATGTGGATGCTGCGACCAACAGTTGTTAACTGTGGAAAAAAACAATCAGACGTCACGTTTTTCACTGCTGTTGTAATTTTGAATGCTCATTCAATGGACTGTTGCAAATTGAGGATTGTATTCTGTATTCTATTAAATAAATCCAGCTCTCCTTTTTTTTCTTGCTTCCTGCTGTTGTGATTTTTCTTCTGTCCTCACTCTGCTTTGTTGCTTCTTCACAGAGACCGATGACTCCACCATCTTTGTGGTGGGCACGGTGATTTATCGCAACCTAGCTGGGATCCTGGGCCTTCAGAGGTAAGGTGGAGATGGATGGATGGATGGATGGATGGATGGATGGATGGATGGATGGATAGATAGATAGATAGATAGATAGATAGATAGATAGATAGATAGATAGATAGATCTATATAGATCAGATGTGGGATTCAAATTTTTTTACTACCAGTTCTGTGGATGTGCTTGGTGGGAGTGGCATGGCTTGGTGGGCATGGCTAGGTGGGTGTGGCAAGGAAAGGATCAGTGGTGGGATTCAAATTTTGTGTACTACCCGTTCTGTGAGCGTGGCTTGTGTGGCAAGGCTTGGTGGGCATGGCTTGGTGGATGTGGCAGGGGAAGGATACTGCAAAATCCCCCTTCCCTCCCACCCCACTAACCTGCTTTCCAGCTCTGTTCTCCTGTGCAGGGCAACAAAAGAAGACCCAGCTGATCAGCTGGGACTTGGGAGGCAGAGAATAGATGTAGCAGGCCCAGTCAGAGGTGGTATTCTGAACTACTCAAAATTTCTGCTACCAGTTCTCCAAACTACTCAAAATTTCTGCTACCAGTTCTCCAGAACTGGTCAGAACCTGCTGAATTCCACCTCTGATTAGATAGATAGATAGATAGATAGATAGATAGATAGATAGATAGATAGATAGATAGATAGATAGATAGATATGGGAAAAGCTTTTCCCTCTTCTATACATAATAGAATCCCCTATGCTACCAGGCTAGAAATCCTTGGTTTGGATAATTTTGAACTGCGTCGCTTGTAGTCAGACTTAGGTATTGCACACAAAATTGTACGCAGTAATGTTTTATCTGTAGGTAACCTTTTTTGTTTTA
The DNA here is from genome assembly GCF_049901735.1 of Notechis scutatus. NCBI lineage: Eukaryota > Metazoa > Chordata > Lepidosauria > Squamata > Elapidae > Notechis > Notechis scutatus. The sequence continues at coordinate 206,907,924 of NC_142011.1, forward strand.
ATCGCAATAATACTCACGTGAACGATCATTTTAAACTCAATGTGAATCGTTCTAAACTTGACTGAAAAATACGACTTTTGTGCGGCAGCTGTTCAGATGCAGTCAGAGACACTGACACAAACTTATAGCCTTTTATATAAATATAAATGTAGTTAATGTTTACATGTACAGCAGTTTTTGTCATCCTCCAGAAAAGGAAGAATGTAAGATAGTCAGGATCGTCATGAGGTAAATCTAAAACAGTATCCAGAACACACAGAAGAAAAGGGCTGGAAAATTTATTGGGGGTCTTTGCTGTATTTTTATAGGAGAGAGAGGGGGGAGGGAGGGAGGGAGGGAAGGAGGGAGGGAGGGAGGGAGAGAGAAAGAGAAAGAGAAAGAGAAAGAGAAAGAGAAAGGGATGGCTAGATATAGATACATATATAGATAGATACATATCGATATAGATATATAGATACAGATAGATACATATCGATATAGTAGATACATATCGATATCGATAGATATAGATATTGATACATATCGATATAGATACAGATAGATACAGATACATATAGATACATATAGATATAGGTAGATAGATATAGATATAGATATATAAATATAGTTAACATTTAAATTTACAGCAGTCTTTGTCATCATCCAGAAAGAAAAAAACACAAAGATAGTCAGGAACACAGGAACATCATGAGGTAAATTAAACAGTATACAGAACACCCAGAAGAAAAAGGCGGGAAAATTTATTGGGATTCTTTGCTGTATTATTGGCATTGTTGCCTTTTATATCTCTGGGGAATTCTGGGGGTTGAGTAACATCCACCCATGTTAAAGTTACTAAGGTTGAGAAATGGTGTCATAAAATTCTCCCCATCGATGCTTTTCTACTCTCTGGATGTACTTTAACCAGATCATCAGGACATCATCCTGAGAGGACATCTCTGTTGAAAATTAACACATCCGTTGTTATTTCTTCATTGCATATTGTACCTCACTGCACTGCAGTAGCTGTTTCAGCAACGGCTTGCTGATTCGGATGTACTGAATCTATAGATCCAAAAGGGCCTTCGGGGAGATCTTAAAACCTCCTACCACAGCAGAGAATTGGAAACCTTGCTTTTTCAGTCAGAAGCAGGGAATCCACGGTGCCTCCTAAAAGCCGATCCAGTGATCCCAAAGGGATCTGCAGATCCAATAAAAAACTGCAGCTGCCTCTATTTTTGCAGACTTTGCTAGGGGATTATTGTCTACAGGTATCATGAGAACGAAACGGAATCGCAGCTGAAATCTCTTGTTTGATTCTCACCGCAAATCCATTAACTACCTTGGCGTCCTCCTCTCAGTTGGGAAGCAGAGATGGATAAAAAGAACCACTACAATCTTACGGAAGAAGACAGTGATGAAGTTGGACAATTATCAAGAAATCCTAGGTTGCAGTAATGAGAGGGATAGAACCAAGACCTTGTGAAGTGTTAGCACCGCTTCATAAGGCCTTGGTAAGGCCCTACTGCATCCAGTTTTGGTTGCCACGATGTAAAAAAGATGCTGAGACTCTAGAAAAAGTACAAAGATGATTAGGGAACTGGAGGCTAAAACATATAAAAAAATGGTTGCGGGAATTGGGTATGTCTAGTTTGATGAAAAGAAGGACTAGGGGTGATATGATAGCAGTCTTCCAATGCCACAAAGAAGAGAGGGTCAACTTATTCTCCAAAGCACCTGAAGGCAGGACAAGAAACAATGAATGGAAGATAATTAACAAGAGATCCAACCTAGAAATTAGAAATTTCTTGACATTGAGAACAATTAACCAGTGGAACAGGTTGCGTCCAGAAATTATGGGTAACTGGAGGTTTTTAATAAAAGATTGGACAACAACTTGTCTGAATCATCCAGCAGAAGTTCACATACTTTGAGTACGTGATGTGGGCAGCTGATGGTGTGGAAAAAACTTGAGTGAAGCAAAAAGAAGTCAAGGGTGGAAGGACATCTTGGCGTGTTGCAGGATGAGCTGCACATGGTGCTGGAGGCAAGCTGGGAGGGAGAACATTGGACCATAAACTCCACAAGAGCCAGATCCAGCTGAGTGTCACTGCACTGACTGCCCCTCCTTTTTTTGGTCACGATGAACACGTAACGTGAATAAACATTCATTTCTCAGCCATGCAGTCTTTGACAAAGCTATGTCTGCGGAAGATTTATTTTTATATGGAACTCACTTCGAATTGTAGTGTCTTCCTTTGTTTACAGTTTCTCTCAATTGCTTTGAACGACAAAGATCCCATCAGTGCAACTTGCAGCATTAAAGTCAATAATGGAGATGAGGATGTTAGCAGTGTTAATAGTCTCCAATTAAAATCTCCCTGAATCTTCCTTTCCTTTCCCCTTCCCTTTCCTCTCCCCCTCCCTCCCTCTCTTTCTTCTTCCTCTTCTACTTTTTCTTCCTCCTCCCCCTCCTCCCTCCTTCCTCCTCCTCCTCCTCCCCCCCTCCTCCTCCTCCTTCCTTTAACAATATTTTAAAACAACCAAATAGTGGAGACTTTCCCACTCAGTTCAGGCATTCAAAAAGATCACTAGACTCCTTTTCCCTTACTGCTAAAAATGATATATTTTGTTTTTTATGGTTAATTTTTCATCAATGACAGACCGAGTGCTTATCTGTACAACTTCTTTCTCACTAACTGATATTATAGCTTTGCATAATTCTTTATTTCCATTTTTTTCTCTTTTAAAAATATATTTTAAAGAAATTCTTTAAAAACCAGGCACACAAATGTGATTTCAGGTTACTAATCGCGATCTTTGAGGATTTTTATAAAGCTTGCTATGGGACTTTGAGAAATCCAATTTATAAGGCATTTCATAAGCATGATTTTTTCTTCTTAATGGTCTCCAAGAGAGGCCCAGAGGGATAATCTTAAATTAATGATAGTGATGATATTAAATGAGAGTGATGGTATTAAAATAATAATAATAATAATAATATGCAAGTTGTTTATCTACTGTTGCTCAGCATGTGTAGGCATAGTTTAAAAATCAGCAGGTTGAAGCATGCAATTTTGGAAAGTGTAAACAGCACACTACGATATTTTGATCTGATTTTTAGTAGCTGTAATAAATTTCAGGACTGTAACACACGCCAAAACATTCAGTTTTAGTTGCCATGATATTTTAAAAAGATATTGAGACTCTAGAAAGGTTGCAGAGAAGAGCAACAAAGATGATTAGGGGACTGGAGGCTAAAACATATAAAGAACAATTGCCGGAATTGGGTAAGGCTAGTCTAGAAAAAAGAAGGGTTAGGGATGACATGATAGCAGTCTTCCAATATTTGAAGGGCTACCACAGAGGAAAAGGATTCAACTTATTCTCCAAAACACATGAAGCAACGGATGGAAACTAATCAAGGAGAGAAGCAACAGAACCAAGGAGAAATTTCCTGATGGTGAGAACAATTAATCAGTGGAACGGCTTGCCTTCAAAAGTTGTGGGTCTTCCAACACAGGTAGATTTTAAGAGGAGATTGGACAACCATTTGTCTGAAATGATATAATGTTTCCTATTTGATCATCTTTTCTTAAAAGCCTCCAGTGATGTTGTTGTTAGTTGCGAAGTTGTGTCCTGCAGTGATGGAGCCCCACAACTTCTGGAGGCAAGTCATTCCCCTGATTAATCATTCTCAGTGCTAGCAAATTTCTCCTAGGTTACTTCTTTCTTTGATTCGTTTCAGAATAAGAATAACTAGGGTAGAGCTCTTTCTCCAGGAGAGCGGGGATCCGCTCTCCTGCACCGCCGAGGCTTCGGCGCTGCCACGCAAGGGCTGCAGACCCGGGGAATGTTAGGAGGAACCTCCCACACAGCCCCGCCGATCACAACTTTATTGTTGCTGCCGCTGGCCAAGCCACTTTACAACTGACTCTGGAGCTTCGTTACTGCCGCTTCTCTGCTGTTCCGGATTAATTTGATCGCTCGGGGTCTGGTAAGAGCCTAAAGAGCGAAGAAGGTGGTGAGACCATCCCAGGGCCACTCCATGTGGCGGGTGGCCATTTTGAAATTGCCGGGTGGCCATTTTGTTTCAGAGGAAAGTGCTTCCCCAAGGCCTCACAGTCTTCCTGACTTACCTGGCCTAGGCAACAGGCAGCACTCCATGGAGGAAGCTCACAGCACCCTTAGTGTCTGCTCTGTTAGCTAGATGGAGAGGGAAGCCCCCCCCACTATCTGGGCCCAAATGACTGGAAGAAACCCAAAAGATAGTCCAGTCTCTAGTCCAATCTCCTGCTCAATACCATTCTGGAGCAATGGTTTCCACCCATTGCTACTTGCCTTGTCCTCAGATGCTTTGGAGAATGGGTTGACCCCAGCGATTGGGATTCAACCGGTGTAACAACATGTTCGGTGAGCGCGTGCACTGCATGCGTGTGCACAGCATTTTGAAAACAGCCATTTTTAGCTAAAACTTACTTTCTGCTGCAGATTGAAACAGCTGAGGCATGGCAATCTGCTGTGCCGCACGAATCAGCTTGGCTGCAAAACATGGAAATAAAGGATAGACTAGATGTCAGGATTCTGGCAGTTACCCCCCCATTTAAATCATGAGTCTCAAGCCAAACTTCCAAAACTTAAAAAGGATTTATTGGGAGTTAAACTGTCCAGCGCTGCCTGGGTGTAGCTGACTCTGAGACGCATAATTCATTGTCACCCTTGACCCTGGTTTCCCCCCCCCCAATTCCCTGGGTGTATCATAATTCATATTCTCCAATGGGACACATCCATAGCCAAGAGTCATCAATCATGCTCTCCAGTTAGAATTTTGCGTGCCAGAAACTTCGGTCACCTAGTTACTATCTTTGAAAAATATTTATGGAATGCACTTTCGCTTTCCAAGCTCCTGCACTGTTCCCCCCGCCCTGTCTGTTGGCAACTCTAAAAAGACCAGAGAAATATTTTATGAGTTGACACTAGGGCAAAGGCGGGTGGGCGAGGCCAACTGATCAGCAGAACTACCAGTTTGCCGGAACCGGTCCAAACTGGCTGAATCCCACCCCTAGTTGACGGAATCACGGCGGGGGGTGGGGGCCACGGGGTGGGGGGGGGGGCAATGGTATCCACCTAGTTGCGTCTCTTTTCTTCGTGACACCCTTTACCAATTGGAACACTGTCATCCCCTAATCCTTCTTTTCAATTGACATCTGTCCATTATGTGGAAAAAGGAGGTATAAATTATTTGAAGGAATCACTCAAATGACTATTCTTCTGTTGACCTCTCTGAATACTCTTCCATCTTTCATTGTTTATCTGTTTTCTTCCTTCTCTCTAGGAATACCACAGTACTCAATTCACGCATCATCTCCGTGACTGTCAAGCCAGAACCTCAATCCCTGGTTGCCATGATGGAAATCGAATTCTCCCATTTGTATAATGTAAGTCATCATTCCTGCCTTGGGACCACTTAGAAACGGTTTGGGGTGGGAATAGAACTTAGAACTGAAATGAATTTTTCTCTTGGTTGAAAATTTTGCTGAGCACAAAGAAGGAAGGTATTCTGACCTAGGCTGCCCCAACAGCACAAAGCCAACGCCTCATCCCGATAAACCACTTTTATTTAGTTTACAGTGAATTCCTCTCCAGCAAAATCCTGGCCAACAGTCTTTTTAAGATATCTCACAATTTCAGACCTTTATCAGGCTTTATCAGGAAAGTTGCCAGGCCGATATCTTTCAGAGACCACAGTGTAGCAGACAATACTTGGCAAGAATGCAGGAACAGATGTTCACCCAAATGAACTAATTGTCTCCTGCAAAGCCGCACTCCCCTTTCGCTCCTCTTTTATTCCCTTTGGGAGGGGCCATTCACCATCCACCTGTGGCTTTAATCCCAAGTCAACCCCTGTTCCTTAGCCGTTCCCTTCTTCTGGCAGCTCTGTGCATGTGCACACTGGGAACAGGCTCCAGATGTTCTTCTGCCTCACTGATGTCCGACTCAGAAGGCAGCTGATAACTGTCAGACGGCCCTGGCCCCATCTCTGCCTCCGATGCAGAGCCCTCATCTGAGCCTTTCCCCAGACTCCAGGACTGGCCCATGTTCCTCTCCAATCTCCTCACTGTCTGAATCTGCTGCCAGCTCTGCTGTCCGCTGGTGAGCCACAACATGAAGTTAAAATACAAAGTGTAGATGTTAGCAAGCAAATTACAAAGTCTGTGTTATTTGCCCCTCACTACCCGGAGATATTCCTGGTTAGCATTTGGATAGGGACCATGATCCTGGTCTTCCTGGAGGTTTTAAACACTAGTCTTCAAGAAGCAAAGGGTCCATCAACCACATCTTGAATGTGTCCAAGACAAGTGTGTGGATGTTCTTTCCAGACGGGGATCTTTGTTTTAATCTCTGCATCAACTTTGAGTCTCTTCTTCTGCTGTTGGCACAGAGACAAAGCCCATCCACCTCTATGGGACTTCTGGAGACCTCCCTTCAATGCTCCTTTTTCAGTGCCCTCCCCCCAGAAAGAAACATGAGAAGAAAGGTAACAACTTGTCTCAGGCTTCCCAGCTCTGAGGTCCTTGGTTCTCTCTGAGCTTGGTTGTTTCCTTGCAGATGTCTCGTTATCTAGCGATGTGCACTAAGTGTACTGATGATGCTACCTAGTTGGGTGAATGAAATGTCTGCAAGAAAACAACCAAGCTCAGAGCGCACCAAGATCCTCCTCCTCCTTTTTTTTCAAGCCCACTCTCTTTTATCACTGATGATGTTATCTGGCTAGATAATGAAAGATCTGCAAGAAAACAATCAAGCTGAAAGAGCATCAAGGACCTCATAGTCCTCCTCTTCCTTCCTCTTCTCCTTCTCTCCTCCTCCTCCTCCCTCTCTCCTTCTCCTTCTCCTCCTCTTCTCTGCAAACCCCACTCCCTTCTAGCACTGAGGATGTTACCTACTTGAGTCATGAAACGTCTACAAGAAAACAATTGAGCTCAGAGAGCAAAAAGGAGCCCAACAACGATCTACAAATATTATCTTCTATGCCTTCCCAGGTCTCTCTACAACAGTGCTGATCTCAAGTAAACACCTACTGCACGTTTTCCATTTGCCTAGGCTGGATAAATACTTTTTTTAAAATCAGGAGGAAGCCACAGTCTTTATGGTGGCCTGGAATCCATAAATAATGTCTATTTTTTTCATCCAATCTTATCTACCACCAACCTTGACTCCTAACTGTGCTTCCCCTGGCATAGAAACTGACAGATCCCATCTTGTCATTTAGAATTTTGTCAGGAGGAGATGTCAAAATATAGGCTTTTTAGGCAAGTTGGGACACACACACACACACACACACACACACACACATCCACAAACACGGATTAAAGGACTGCATGATTGATACGAGCATCACTCTGTGAATTGCACTCTGATTTATTATTTATCTCCTTTTCTCTCCAATCAGGGAACCACCAATCAAACCTGCATTGTCTGGGATGAAGCTGATGTGTAAGTCAAGTGGGTTTATTGGTTTGTTGGTTTGTTTTTGATTGAAAAAAACCCCACAAATGTATTTGCTGGGGTGGCTGGCAAGAGCTGCGTTTGGAGGAAATGGAAGCTGTGGTCAGATGTGGTCTTCACCATTCAGTTCCATCCCTATTTGATTTGGAGTGATGGTTCCCAGCCAATGTAACATCCCCAACCCCTGATCCATGGCCCGATGCCAGGCTATGGCCCATTGGAAACTGGGCCATGCAAGCCACCGGTGAGTGTGCAGTGCTGCATTTGTGAAAGGGGTATGCGCGTGAGAAACCATCCTCTCTCTCCCCACCCAACCGCCATAAACAGAGCCGTAAAATTTGTGGATCACTGCCACATGCTGAATAAATTGCCTGATGGTCTCCCCTCCCCCTTTTTTATCTGTAGCTATTTTGGGATAGATGGATTTGCAGTAAGTAAGTAAGTAAGTAAGTAAGTAAGTAAGTACATACATACATACATACATACATACATACATACATACATACTAAATCCTATTCAAGCCTTCCTCAAGGTTGACTCAGCCTTCCATCCTCCCGAGGTGGGTAAAATGAGGACCCAGATTGTTAGGAGCAATATGATGACTCTGTAAACCACTCAGCAAGTGCTGTAAAGCACTATAAATTAGTATATGTCTAAGGGCTATTGCTATCTTCCTTCCTTCCTTCCTTCCTTCCTTCCTTCCTTCCTTCCTTCCTTCCTTCCTTCCTTCCTTCCTTCCCAATGGTTAGAATACAGTATTGCAGACTAATTCTGCCCACAGCCAGGAGTTCAATCCTGACCGGCAGAGGCTGACTCTGTAAACAGCTTAGAGAGGGCTGGAAAGTACTTTGAAGTGGTATATAAGACTGAGTGCTAGTGCTAAGTGTGAAGGAAAGGAAGGAAGGAAGGAAGGAAGGAAGGAAGGAAGGAAGGAAGGAAAGAAGGAAAGAAAGAAAGAAAGAAAGAAAGAAAGAAAGAAAGAAAGAAAGAAAGAAAGAAAGAAAGAAAGAAAGAAAGAAAGAAAGAAAAGCAGGGAGGAAAGGAGGGAAGAAAGGAATGACTGGGAGGGAGGGAGGGAGGGAAGGAGGGAGGGAGGGAGGAAGGAAGGAAGGAAGGGTTATCATGGTATAGTGGTTAGAATGCAGTATTGCAGGCTAACTCACTGTCAGGAGTTTGATCCTAATTGGTTCAAAGTCAACTCAGCCTTCCGTCCTTCTGAGGTCAGTAAAATGAGCACCCAGATTGTTTGAGGGCAAGATGCTGACTCTGTAACCCACTTAGAGAGGGTTGTAAAAGAACTGTGACGTAGTATATAAGTCCAAGTGCTATTGCTATTCCTCCAGATGTTTGAGCGCAAAATGATTGAATTTGAAAACAAAACAAAACATAAGACACATCAGCCAAGCTTCCATCCTACATTAATGCAGTGTGATAACATGGGAAGGAAATAGCAAGAGGTGAATGTAGAGGTTGAGAAATAAACCTGGTAATTTTTTTTTAGAAGAGTCTAGGAAATAAATGAGGCCCAAAACATGGAAAGGTTCTTCTTTATGAATGTAGATCAGGGGGGAAAAAAATGTTCAACCGCTTTTGTGGCTATTTTCATTTTGGAGAGTGAGGGAAAGAGTACCTATTGAGTTCAGCTTCCAAACTGCATAATTCATAGGTCTATGAAACTGGTTCAGTCTTCACGTTCAGCAAAGGTTCTGCCTAAAATTACAGATGCTGTTCACTGATTTTGTAAGTGGAATGCCACCTGTTTGAATCCTTTCTTTTTCTTTGTTCTCTCTCTCTCTCTCTGTGTGTGTGTGTGTGTGTGTGTGTGTGTGTGTGAGAGAGAGAGAGAGAGAGAGAGAGAGAGAATATATAGGTAGAGAGAACACATTTCCATCATAAGCTCATCTGCATTTAGATGGATACTTAAGCGGTATAGTTACTAATTTTCTTTTTCTTTTGATTTGACAAACCCGGTCTGCCTGAATGGTTAGCTTCTCCTCAATCACGTCCCAATGGTTACGCTAGAGTTGGATGTGACAAAGGAACCAGAGAGGGTTTGGTGAACTGGTGTAATAATTTTTTATTATATTTATTAAAAAGCCTTCTTTGAAACGTTGGAAAAAGCAAAAGAGAGCATTGTCGGTTTCAGAAAAGGCAAGCACAGCCACACACCTGTGTGTGTTTAGGATTCACCTGTGGAGGTGGTTGGCAGCATTGATGAGTAGGCTGGCTTGGTTGCTCAACAGCGAGACCCTGCTGAAGTGGGCCAGCAGTGTCATATGAAAAGAGCAAATCTTCCTCCCCCTGCCCTTACCAGTTTCTGTAGAGCAAGGGTCTTCAAACTTGGCAAGTTTAAGACTTATGGACTTCAACTTCCAACATGACCGGAGGAGAAATTCTGGGAGTTGAAGTCCACAAGTCTTAAAGCTGTCAAGTTTGAAGACCCCTGCTATAGAGGTACAATCGAGAGCATCCTGTCATATCGCATTACAATCTGGTTTGGAAGCATTGCTGCTTCCGACAGGAGGGTGGTGTAGAGAGTGGTGAGGACAGCAGAAAAGATTATCGGAAGTTCACTTCCTTCTATCCAGGACGTGGCACATAAGCGATGCTTGAGCAGAGTCCCAGGATTGTCTGGGATGCTACACATTTGAAGAACGGTTGCTGGAATTGGGTATGTCTAGTTTATTGAAAAGAAGGACTAGGAGTGACATGATAAGAGCCTTCTAGTATCTCAGGGGCTGCCACAAAGAAGAGGGAGTCAAGCTATTCTCCAAAGCACCTGAGGGCAGGACAAGAAGCAATGGGTGGAAACTAACCATGGAGAGAGCAACCTAGAAGAAATTTCCTGACAGTTAGAACAATTAACCAATGGAACAACATGCCTCTGGAGCAGAGGTGTTATTCAGCAGGTTCTGACCAGTTCTGGAGAACCAGTAGAGGAAATTTTGAGTAGTTCAGAGAACCGGCAAATACCACCTCTGACTGGAGATTTTACAGTATCCTTCCCCTGCCACCAAGCCACGCCCACAGAACCAATAGTAAAAATATTTGACTGCTCTAGAGGTTGTGAATTCTCCAATACTGGAAGTTTTTAAGAAGAGACTGGACAACCATTTGTCTGAAATGGTATAAGTTTCCTGCCTGAGCAGGAGGTTGGACTAGAAGACCTCCAAGGTCCCATCCAACTCTGTTATTCTATTCTATTCTATTCTATTCTATTCTATTCTATTCTATTCTATTCCATTCCATTCCATTCCATTCCATTCCATTCCATCCTATCCTCTTCATGACCTGTTTTCCTTGTTACCTTTGGGAGGGGGCTACATGATATCCAAAGCAGGATATCCAGATTTTGCCACAGTTTTGTTCCCTGCGCTATCAACCTTGTGAATTCTCAAGCTTCCTCTTTCCACTACGTATTCAAGATGGACAGTGATTAATATACCGGTATATATGTTTTGATATGTTAGGATGTATGTATGTATGTATGTATGTATGTATGTATGTATGTATGTATGTATGTATATAGCTTGTCTATATGTGTGTCATGTATGTGTACACTGTTGAGAGCAGGCAACAGAATTTCATTTTTAATGTGTGCCAGTGTGCCCACAGTGGAAAAAAAAAGACAATAGAAGTTATCATATCTTATCTGATTTGCAATGGGAAAAGAATGTGTGTGGTTGTTGGGCTATGCTGGCATTGACGGTGTGGATGATGCGAACTACATTCTGTATTTCTTAGAGTCTTTGAAAGAAGTCATTCTTAACTGATTTACAATACCCCGGGAGCTGATTCTGTGGTGGTCTCCTTTCCCTCCTCTAGTCCTCGGCTTAAAACATGTCTCTTCTGATATAGATGCTTGGGAAGGCTGGTTTGATGGTTTGGGTATTGTGAAGGTGAACATGCAGGAATGGTTGGTAATGTATGTTATATATTATGGTTTTAATCAGTGGTGGTATTCTACTGGTTCAGCCCGGTTCAAGCAAACCAGTAGTAAAAAAAAATGCTACAGTTCAGCCGAACTGGTAGTAAAAAAAAAAACAGCTACAGGTTCGCCCGAACTGGTATTTCCTTTTTTTTCCTCCCCATGATCGGCTGTTCCGACAATCATCTGTGCCAGGATCTCCCTCCCTGTCTTACTGCTTTGCCCAGGAGGCTTCCCTGAGGCCCAGGAAGGCAAAAGGGGGCACGTGAGTGTGCTATGTGGACCCCCATGCTTCGTTTTTTTTGCCTCCTGGGCCTCAGGGAAGTTTCCTCGGAGCAAAAACGGCTTCCCGTGAGGTTTTCCTGAGGCCCAGGAGGCAAAAAACACACCCCAGAGTATGGGGGGGGGGGGGTTGTGCTGCAAAAAGAAGAAGAAACCACGCCCACCCAGTCACATGGCTACGCCCACCTAGCCACTCCCACCTAGCCATGCCCACAGAACCGGTAGTAAAAAATATTTGCATCCCACCCCTGGTTTTAATGTTAGGATTAGTTTGACCTATCCAGACATATTAAAACATAAAACATTGAATAACAGAGTTGAACAAAAAAAACCCTGGAGGTCTTCTAAGCCAACCCCATGCTCAGTCAGGAGGACTTACATTATACTGGACCAACGGTTGTCCAATCTCTTCTTCAAAGCCTCCAGTAATGGAGCACCCACAACTTCTAGAGGCAAGTTGTTCCACTGATTAATATTAAACAGTAACAGGATTAATTCATTCTAGCTTGGCTCTCTCCTTGACAAGTTTCCATCTCTTGCTTCTTGTCCTGACCTCAGATAGTTTGGAGAATAGGTTGACTCCTTCTTTTTTTGTGGCAGCCCTTCAAACATTGGAAGACGGCTATCATCTCACCTCAAGTCCTTCTCCTCGTTAGGCTAGACGTATAACCACTTCCTGCAATCATTCATCGTGTGGTTTAGCCTTTGACAACAACGGGGCGACCTTAAACCAACTTCTGCCTCTCTCTAAGCCCAAGCTATTTTACAAGAAGTCCTTGACTTATGACCCGTTGCTTAGCCACTGTTCAAAATTGCAACACATTTAAAAAGAAAAAAGAAAACTGAATGGATGAGGAAGAGAAGAGGGTGGGCCTCTAGTTGGCAGTGAAGCTGCCTGTTCCCATTTTCTCCTTTCTCAACCTCAGAAAGAAACCCACTCCCCCTTTCAGTTTCCCCCCTTTTCATGCTCTGAATTGCTCACAATGCCAGAGAAGAGCTGGCTGGCTGGCTTGGGTAATTCCATGGCCTGATGGATTCACTTTCTCTATGCCAGAGAGGAGGAAGAGGAGGAGGAGAAGGAAGGGAGGGGGAGGGGGGAGGAGGAGGAGAGTGCGGAACAGGAGAAGGAAGGAGGAAGAGGAGGAGGAAGGGAGTAGAAGAAAGGGAGGTAGAAGGGGAGGAGGAGGAAGGGGAGGAGAAGGAGGAGGAAAGGGAGGAGAAAAAGGGAGGCAGAAGAGGAAGAGGAGGAGGAAGGGAGGAAGTAGAGGAACGGAGGAGGGAGGGAGGAGGAGGAAGAAGGGAAGGTCGAGGAGGAAAGGAAGGAGGAAGGGAGGAAGTGGAGGAAGGGAAGGAGGAGGAGAAAGGGATGAGGAAGGGAGCAGGAGGAGGAAGAAGAGAAAGGAGGAAGAGGAGGAGGAAGGGAAGGAGGAGGAAGGGAGGAGGAGAATGAGAATGGGAGGCAGATGGGAAGGAGGAGGAAAGGTGGTGGAGGGAAAAGAGTAGAGGACTTTTAGCTCCCACATCTCTGCTTTTACTACCTTTCACCCCCACACACACTCCTCCTTCTTCCAAAGAGAGTCTGCCCATGTGTGTGTGTGTGTGTGTGTGTGTGTGTGTGTGTTGTGTTACATCCATTCAGAAAGTTCCCATTTCCCAATTGTGTTTGGCTCCAGTTGTGCCCCAGCCAAAGGGGCCTCTTTGTAGGTTTCCATGCTTACCAGTCACACAAATCCCTTCGGTTGCTCAGCCCTGAAAGTTTAATTGACTCTGCAGGGAGGGGGGAAAGAGGGAGAGCAAAGAAGGGGGGGATGGAAATTTGAGAGGGGAATTCCTGGAATTAAAAAAAAAAAACGGAGAAGGCCACCGATCCTGAATCCCCAATGAGATACTTCCAAGACAGCCAGGGGCAGAGGACCAAAGAGGAGACCATCCATCACACACCCTGAACAGGAGGTCAGTTCAGAAAGTTGGTATAATGTATCTCAGTTCCTCTGTTCTCCAGCTCTGGGATTGGGTGGGTATAGGGAGAAAGTACAAGCCAAGATTTGGGATTGACAAGACAGATAAAGCTTTCTTTACGATTTCAATTGGAGGCTGTAGGGAGGGAGAAGCTAGAAGCCATGATATGGAATTGACGGGACAGATGGAAATGTTTAGGATTTGAAGGGGAAGGTGTAGGGAGAAGGTACAAGCTGAGATTTGGGGTTGAAAAGAGAGAGAAAGCTTTCTTTAGGGTTTGCATTGGAGGCTGTAGGCAGAAGCTACAAGCCAGCATTTAGGGTTGACAGGACAGATGAAATGTTTAAGATTCAAAGGGGAAGGTGTAGGGAGAAACTGCAAGAACCTGCAAGCCGAGACTTGGGATTGACAAGACAGATCAAGCTTTATTTAGGGTTTGAACTGGAGGCTGTGGGCAGAAGCTACAAGCCATGATTTGAGGTTGACAGAAGAGATGAAATATTCCTTAGGAGTTGAATAGGAAGGGGTAGGAAGAAGCTACAAGTTGGGATTTGGCATTGACAAGAGAGACAAAGCTTTCTTTATGGTTTGAACTGGAGGCTGTAGGGAGAACCTACAAGCCGGCATTTGTGGTTGAAAGGAGAGATAAAGCATTCATTCGGGTTTGAATGGGAGGCTGTAGGGAGAAACTCTAAGCCAGGATTTGGGGTTGACAGGACAGATAAAGCATTCTTTAGGGTCTGGAAGGATGCTTTGGGGGAGTGGATCTCTGGGCAAAGCCTCCTGGAGTTGACTCTATCCTACTCAATGTAGGAAGTAAAACCAGTGAGAATTGCAAAAAGGACGTTGTGGAGGGCTTTGAGCTAAACAAGCTGGGTTTTGGGGTTTGCCAGGCAGTGTCCTTCTTCCATAAAAGGAATATGGTGATGGTGGTGGAAGAGAGCAGAAAAAAATTGCTGGATATTTTTACACAGAATCTTTCTCTAATGTTGATGTGATATCCATGTACACTGAGGTCTATTATATGCTCTTGATTGTGGGATCCGTGGTGCCCTCTGAGCTTGATTGTTTTCTTGAAGACGTTTCATTACCCACCTAGGTATCATCATCAGTGTTAGAAGGGAAGGGGGTTGCAAGGAGGAGGAGGAGGGAGGAGGGAGGAGGACTATGATGTCCTTATTGCTCTCTAAGCTTGGTTGTTTTTGTGCAGATGTTTCATTATCTGTCTAGGTAGCATCATCAGCACTAGTGCATGCTGAGCTCGCTTTGTGTTTATATACTGTAGGGAGAAATATCCATCTGGTTCAGTTCCAAGCTGGGAGAAAGACATTGGAAACATGGACGCTGATTGGAAAGACGGTTTATTGTTGAAGCAGAACTACATGGGTTCTAGGTAGCTGACCACATGGAGTTGAGGCTGAGGGTTTTTTATACCTTCTCTTGGGCTTTGAACTTGAGCTTGCTGTTCCTGTGCAAGAACATGTATTCTACTGGCTGCTATCAGACTCCCATGGAGCCATGTACAACTAGGAGTTTGTCTGAGCTAAGCTTGGTTAAATTTCGGGCTGATACAATGAAGGGGCTGCTTGTTGGGCAATTTTTATTATGGCTGAGGGCTAACCTTACCTTTGTTCAGAGTTTGCTGCAGGGAGTTAATGGATTACCAAATCTGCATTTCTAAAATCTGGCCTCCGCTTAGTATCTGCTTGGGGCTGAGTTTCTGTCTCCCTTAAGATTTTTATTTCTCTTTTAGGGGAAATATGTTATCCTGACTTTTTAAATATTTCTCAAAATATTTCATTCTTCTAGGAGAGAGGTGGGTGCTAACTTTCTACAATACAGTAGGGTGCCCTGCCAGTGTTGGTGGAGGTGTGAGGCTTGTAGAGCCAATCTGGAATTTTAAAAAGTTAATCCTATCTGAAAAAGACCCATTGGTTATTATGAACGTGAAAGAAAAGTTAATGCACTCTTCACTCACTCCCATCCAGTCTGGTATATCTGTTTGGCAGCTTTTTTTTTTTTTTTTAATGTTTACACTTCATTGCTAATCTTCCCACGCCTTGCTAGAATCAGAATAAAACAGATTTTTGAGGGTTGTAACTCTTTAGCATTCTCCTCGCAAGTCAAAACCCATAAGCCTTTATCCAGTTCTTTCCAGGAACTAAACTCAGCAGAGATTTCTCCAATGTGATGAAAATACAAGCCAGGAAGAAAGGAAGAAAAGAAGGAAAGAAAGAAAGAAAGAAAGAAAGAAAGAAAGAAAGAAAGAAAGAAAGAAAGAAAGAAAGAAGGAAGGAAGGAAGGAAGGAAGGAAGGAAGGAAGGAAGGAAGGAAGGAAGGAAGGAAGGAAGGAAGGAAGGAAGGATACTGAGTGAGAAGGAACAAGGGAGGAGAGGAAAAGAAAAGAAAGGAAAGGAAAGAAGGAAAAAGATGGAGAAAGGAAGGAAGGAGAAAAGGAAAGGAGGGAAGGAAAGAGAGGAAGGGGCAGGGAAGAGAGGAAGGAAGGAAGGAAGGATACTGGGTGAGAAGGAACAAGGGAGGAAAGGAAAGAGGGATGAGGGAGGGAGAAAGGAAGGAAGGAGGTATGTGGGTGAGGAAGGGAGGGAGGGAAGAAGGAGGTATGTGAAAAAGGGAAGGAAGGAAGGAAGAATATTGGCTATGGAGGAATGAGGGAGGAAAGAAGCCAGCTGGGGAATTCTGGGAGTTGTCCACACACCTTAAAAGTTGTCAAACTTGGACACCCCTGCTTTAGGGAACTGTGGAGGCAAACATTTCCTGGATGTTTTCCTCAGAAAGAGGAAAAAAATGTTCTTTTGCCCTCCTTTTCCTTTTAATTAGAAATTTCCTCCTCCTAACTTGACCTCGACTCGTATTTTTTTTTTGAACCCATGCACTGCTCTGCTACCCAGCTCACCCTTTCGCCACAGAATGGGAGGAAGGAAGCTTTGACACTTGATGTTGGTTTTGCAGGCAATAAACGTGGAGATAAGGATGGGGATTATCTCCTCTTGATCCTGATTGATGAAGCAGAGACGGGAGGACATAAATGGCTAGCTCTCATTTCCCACCAAGATGGATTTTCCCCTTCTTTTTATTCCTCCTCTGCCAATTACCCGTATGCAGAACCATCAATGGGATGCTGGATGCTTTTGGTCTCTGCGTTTATTATTATTATTATTTCTCTGTGTTTGTGGACCGTTTTGCTAAGCGGGGGTCTGATTCTATAGCATCTCAGCTGAGAGCTGGATGCGTTTGTCCAGAACGGGTCAGAAGAGAAATTGTCAGAAGGCAGGGGTCTTTGACACAAATGCATACAAATGGCTTATTAATGTTTCTTTATTGCTTCTTGGGGGAGAAGGCAGAGCTTTGGGCTGCTTCAAAAGATGTGTGTCATCCCTGAAGCTAGATGGGTCGAGATATCGGAAGCTAAACAAGATTTGAAAAGAAGGCCAGCCAGCAAAGGGGACATTTTAAATTTTAACAAGAGAGAGAGAGAGAGAGAGAGAGAGAGAGAGAGAGAGAGAGAGAGGGAGGGAGGGAGGGAGGGAGGGAGGGAGGGAGGGAGGGAGGGAGGGAGGGGGAGGAGAGAGAGAGAGAGAGAGAGAGAGAGAAATAAGAGACAGAGGAACAAAGAATGAGAGAAAATGAGAGAGAAATGAGAGAGAGAGAGAGAGAGAGAGAGAGAGAGAGAGAGAGAGAGAGAGAGACAAATAAGAGACAGAGGAACAAAGAATGAGAGAAAATGAGAGAGAGAGAGAGAGGGAGAGAGAGAGAGAGAAGAAGGAAAATTAGAGAAAGAGAAATAATGAGAGAGAGAATGAGAATGAAAGAGAATGAGGGAGAGGAAGAATGAGGGAGAGGAAGAATGAGGGAGAGAGAATGAGAGAAAGAATGAGAGACAGAGAGGAACAAAGAATGAGAGAGAATGAAAAAGTGTGTGTGAGAGAGAAGAGAGAGAAAATGAGAGAGAGAGAGAGAGAGAGAGAGAGAGAAGAAGGAAAATTAAAGAAAGAGAAATAAAGAGAGAGAGAATGAGAATGAAAGAGAATGAGGGAGAGGAAGAATGAGGGAGAGAGAATGAGAGAAAGAATGAGAGACAGAGAGGAACAAAGAATGAGAGAGAATGAAAATTAAAAAGTGAGTGTGAGAGAGAAAATGAGAGAAAGAATGATAGGGAGTGTTAGGGTTTGAGGATTTAACCCCTAGAAGAGTATTGCAGCAGTAGTCAAGCCAGGAAGCCAAACGAGAGCGGAAGGGCCCCAGAGTATACACACACTGAACACAAACACTGTTTGTAGTTTAAATAGTTTTTAATCCATTTAGAGTTTAAGCATTGTCATTCAGTCCATTAAGTCATTCACAGTATTTCCATCCAGTAAGACTCACTAGTATAGTCCAAGTTAAGAGTCCTTGCAATATCTTTATCAGCCGATAAAGATATCTTCTCCTCCTCCGGTTTCACTCTCCAGAGAAACAAACGCTGGATATTCAGTAGAATTACGCAGTAAATCAGCAAACAGTAGCAAACGATAACAGTTCAGTCACAGGCACTCACAGTCAGTAATCACAGTTAGTCGCAGCAGCACACAGTAACAGTTACAGTCAGTTACAGCAGAACACAGTTACAGCCAGACAGTAACAGACAGTTAGCTTTCCAGCTTCTAATGCTTCCTTATATAGTAACTTCTAACCGCACCCTTAATCGGCTAATTGCCTGCTGCATTGTGCTTAAAGTGATAAGCACTTAAACCATGATATCTAAGTTTTATATATTTATTCACCCAAACCATATTTGGTATCAATGTTATACCTAACATACTCCCCTTTTGGGTGAAATAAATATATAATTCCTTTACAATCTTATCCCATATTTTTCACAACTCTCCTGGTGCTTACTGGCACCTTGGGCTTTAGTAAAATTATCAGCTAAATTGTCCTCCGACATACAGTACTCTAGCTGAATCATCTTACTTCTTACAGATTGTCTCACGTTTAGGTATCTTAGATCTGTATGCTTGCTCCTTGTTTTTACTCCAATATTTGTGGCCATTTGAATTGCTGCCTGATTATCTTCATGTATAATTATAGGATAATCTACAGTTATACCTATATCAATTAACATTTGTTTATACATTATTAACTCTGTACATAACAATGATAAACAGGAGAATTCTGCCTCCATAGTAGACAAACTTATATGCTGTTGTCTTATTGACTTCCAGCCTATTAATGTCTTACCCAGCATTATGGCTGTTCCTGAAGTCGACTTTCTAGTGTCTCTTTCTGATGCAAAGCTAGCATCTGCATAAGCACTCAAAATTAAATCACCCTTTGGTTCTAAATACAATGAATAATTCATTGTCTTTTTAAGATATCTTAATATCCTCTTAGCTGCATTCCAGTGTCTTTCACATGGTGCAGAATTGAATCTAGCCAACTGATTCACGCAGTACGAAATATCTGGTCTAGACCAATTACTAATATAACTCAAACTACCAATTAAAGATTGATAAATCACCTTATCAAACTCAGGGCTTTGTTCATCAGTGTTGCTAAACTCCTGACTCATTGGAGTCTTAGCTGTCTTACAAAGCTCCATCTTGTAATCTTTTAGCAATTTGCTTATCTTATCTTCCTGAGATATCTTAAAACCTTTCCTTGTTTTCTTTATATTCAAACCGAGATACTTCTTTATCTCCCCTAATTGCTTGATCTTTATTCTCTTTCCTAATGATGTTAATATTTTATTTGCTTCATCATTAGTTTCAGTTATCAAAGCAATATTATCTGTGAATAGTAATAATAATGATACTTTCCCATTTGTCTCCCTCTTAAACAGACATGGATCGGCTAAACCAGCTTTAAATCCTATATTGTCTAGTTCCTTTACAATATACTGGTTCCATTCATAGCCTGATTGTTTTAGACCATAGAGGCTTTTCTTTAACAACCAACAATCATTATTATCCTTATTTTCACTTTTAATACCAACAGGTTTTTCATATAAATAGTATGTTTTAATGGGGCGTGCAAGTAAGCAGTTTCCACATCTAGATGGTTAACTATATAGTTTTTTACTAGCTGCCCACACTAAAGCTGCTCTCAAGGTTGCTGCCTTAAGACTAGGTGCAAACACCTCATCATAGTCATTAGCATTCTGCCTAAAACCTTGGGCTACTAACCTTGCCTTATGGATTAAATTACCATCTTTATCTATTTTTACCTTAAATATCCATTTGCAGCCAATGGATTTCTTTCCTGCAGGTAATTTGGCATTTTCATACACCTTCATCTCACTTAATGAATTCAGTTCCTTATTCATTGCTGCATACCATTTTTCTTTTTCCTTATTAGGATACTTTTTAATTTCTTCTACAGAATTAGGAACTTGATTAATCTGGCACACTATGTTAGCCTGGTACCTATCAGGCGGTCTAGATACACGTGTAGTTCTTCTGGGAATTACAGGGCTTACAGGAGGACTTTGTTGAACTACTACCTGTTCATCTTCCTCATCCTGTTCAGCTATTGAATCTGTTTCTTCCTTTATGGGCACTATTTCATCCTGTATTTGTCTCTTTACTTTATTTTTAAAGTTACAGGGATAACTAATGGGATTTCTATAGGATTCAATAATTACATCTTTATTGGCATCCTGTTCTAATTTCTCCCATCCTTCATGTTCTAGAAATTGGGCACTAGCACTACATAACACTTTAGATGTGCCTTTCTCCCAAAATCTATATGCCCTATGGTTTGCCTGATAACCAACGAAGAAAAATCTTTTAGCTCTATGTTGCCCTTTTTTTCTGAGTTGTGCAGGAATATGCACCCATGCTGGTGCACCAAATGTGTGCAGGTAACTTAAATCAGGTTTCCTGCCATGCCACCTGGTAAATGGAATTTCACCTGTTGTTGTATTAACAACGTTGTTCAATATGTTATTAGCACACATTGTAGCCTCCCCCACAAAGAATCAGGTAACCCAGAATCATTTAACATTGTTCTAACCATTGCCTGTAGTGTTTGGCCTCTTCTTTCAATAAAAGCGTTATGTTCTGGCCTGTATGGAGCAGACTTCTTATGCTCTATTCCAGCTACCTTAAGTCTGTTCTGGAATTTGTTATTAATAAATTCCGTGCCATTATCTGTCACCAGGGTTATCAGTTGCCGTTTAGACTTTCTTTCAGCAAACCTAAGCCAATTGAAAAATGTTGATATGTTTCAGTTTTGCTTTTCATTAAATAGCAAAACCCATATCTAGAATAATGGTCCATAATGCTCAGTATATATCTAGCACCCCCATACTGGGTTTCTTTGGACCTATGATGTCTGCAGATACCACTTCTAAAGGTTCTTTTGTTTTGAAACCATTTAGCCTATTTGCAGGCAATACTTTGCTCTTATCTTCA
The DNA here is from genome assembly GCF_049901735.1 of Notechis scutatus. NCBI lineage: Eukaryota > Metazoa > Chordata > Lepidosauria > Squamata > Elapidae > Notechis > Notechis scutatus. Next base: position 206,928,993 of record NC_142011.1, read on the forward strand.
CAGCAAACATTACAACGCAAATATTTATCACAAGGTTTTAACCTTATTCCTTCAGATAACTCAACTGTACGCTTTAGCATTTTAAAATTTACATGCCCCAAACGCCTATGCAATAAATGGATACATTCTTCATGAGGCTTTATATTATTAAATACAGTTTGAGCCTCCCCTTTCTTACTATTATCTAAGACATATAATGTTCCATTTAAAGCTGCAGTTACCCTTTTGTTATCTTTTTCAATTATGCAATTATTATCCTTAAAAGTAATTACATAACCTAATTTATCTAATACCCTTACTGAAAGCAAATTAAACTTTAGTTGCGGTACATACAACATTTTTATATCCTGGTTTATGTACGGACAACGTGCAAAACCTTGACCTTTCGCTTTCAGTTTCCAGCCGTTAGCAAGAGATATATGTTGAGAACTTGTAGACATTTTTATAAATTTTGTCTTATCTCTTGTGATGCAGTGGGATGCGCCACTGTCAACCACCCATAGATTGTTCTTCACATCAGAGTTGCTAATCGTGGCTAGTTCAAATGCTTTCTTTGGCTTTTTTACATTCTGGCTTTTTCTCTTTTTGCAGAACCTTGCCAAATGTCCTCTGCCTCCACAATTAAAACACTTTTTAATTGTGTATGCTGTTGAAGATAAATTCTCTTCTTCCAGGTGCTTTACTTTGCTTTGCTGGTTTCTTTCAAGCTTTGAAGATAATTTCTCTTCTTTCTTATCTTCTCTCAGCTCGTCACGCTCACGCCTTCTTCTGGCTTCTTCTAGTAGCCTGCCTGTTATCTCGGTTAATGAGAGGCTTTCTTTTGGCAATACCTCTAACGAAGTCACATAGTCATCATAGCTTTGATCTAATGAAGATATTATTATGTAGACTTGTTGCAGTTCATTAAATATAAGCTCTTTTCTTGCAAATCTTGAAAAATGCTCTTCATACAGTTTAAATGAACTAACATATCTCCATTCCTCTGAAGATGCGTTGAAAAAGCTTCGTGTAAGATTTATATGTGCTCCTACACTGTCCCGAACATAAATCTTCCTGAGGTTCTCCCAGCAGTTTGCAGCATTTTCTTCTCCACGAATATGGACAAGCTGCTGATCACAGAGAGTCAGTCCTATGATGCATAAAGCCTGCTCATTCTTCAGTTTAAAGTCTTGTAACTTTTCGTTATCATCATCATTAGCAGGATCCCAGCTACTCACATCTGGTGGGTTTGCTATAATGTCCCACAAACCTTCTCTGCGTAGAAGTAAACTACATTTCATTGACCATGAAACATAGTTTGTTCCATCCAGCCTGGATATCATGGACAGTTGTGACAAATTTACTTGTGCCATTGCTTTTCAGATATTTTGACTATTTTAAACTAATTAAAACAGTTTGTTTTTACAGTAATGTGCAACTCACACCAACTCTCTCTGCTATATCCTGGTTAGTTAGACTATGCTGCTGGGCCCATAACCAATGTTAGGGTTTGAGGATTTAACCCCTAGAAGAGTATTGCAGCAGTAGTCAAGCCAGGAAGCCAAACGAGAGCGGAAGGGCCCCAGAGTATACACACACTGAACACAAACACTGTTTGTAGTTTAAATAGTTTTTAATCCATTTAGAGTTTAAGCATTGTCATTCAGTCCATTAAGTCATTCACAGTATTTCCATCCAGTAAGACTCACTAGTATAGTCCAAGTTAAGAGTCCTTGCAATATCTTTATCAGCCGATAAAGATATCTTCTCCTCCTCCGGTTTCACTCTCCAGAGAAACAAACGCTGGATATTCAGTAGAATTACGCAGTAAATCAGCAAACAGTAGCAAACGATAACAGTTCAGTCACAGGCACTCACAGTCAGTAATCACAGTTAGTCGCAGCAGCACACAGTAACAGTTACAGTCAGTTACAGCAGAACACAGTTACAGCCAGACAGTAACAGACAGTTAGCTTTCCAGCTTCTAATGCTTCCTTATATAGTAACTTCTAACCGCACCCTTAATCGGCTAATTGCCTGCTGCATTGTGCTTAAAGTGATAAGCACTTAAACCATGATATCTAAGTTTTATATATTTATTCACCCAAACCATATTTGGTATCAATGTTATACCTAACAGGGAGAAAGAGAGAATAAGAGAGAGAATGAAAGAGAGAAAGATTGAGAGAATAAAAAAGGATGAGAGAGGGGGGAAATGAGAGAGAGAGGTAAAAGCTGGAATTTTAAAAAAATTGAATCAAATCCATGCTATTTTTTCCCCTAATAATATTCACCGACTCCAGTTCCTTTCCAAACCACCTTTAATTTTGATGTCAGAATTACATATAAGAGTGGGGAGAACCTACCGAGATATTTTGTTTAATTAAATGAACGGGATGCAATGAGCATCCTCACCGCACATTGTGATTGCGCCAGTGGTGGGATACAATTTTTTTTTACTACTGGTTCTCTGGGCATGGCTTGGTGGGTGTGGCAGGGGAAGGATGTACTGCAAAATCCCCATTCCCTCCGCATCCCACTAACCTGCTTTCCAGCTCCGTTCTCCTGTGCAGGGCAACCAAAGGAAGACCCAGCCCATCAGCTGGGACTCAGTAGGAGGCAGAGAATAGATGGGGGCGGGGCCAGTCGGAGCATTTACTGGTGATCTTCTCTGTTGTGTGTTAAACAGTTGGTGTACGGCAATCCGCTGTGCCACACAATTCAGCTGAGCTTGAAAACCAGGATATAAAGCACAAAAGAGAGCCAGGGCGGGCGGGCTCAACAGCTGATCATGGTTTGCTCACAGCTGATCCTTGGAGCTACCGGTTCGCCTGAATTGGCCCGAACCCGTGGAATCCCACCCCTGCCTACATGGTCTGGGCCCATATTATTTGAAGGATTCCCAGTTAATGTCTACCTGACCCACCAGTGTGGGGAGGCAGGATATGTTACAGGCCCCTTCTCTTAAGGAGGTCCGAGAAGAAGGGAACATCATCCCTGCAGAGACAATAACTGACTCCCAATTGGACACTCTTAAAAGGCCCTGAAGACATGATTCTACCAACAGGCCTGAGGAACCCAGTTAGATATGGAACCCTTCAAGCGGTGAGTTGGATTGTTGCTAACCGAGAGAGTGAAGATGTATTTGCTTTTGTGTTGGAGTTTTATTTCAGTAAGATAGAAAGAATTCTTTATTGGCCAAGTGTGATTGGACACACAAGGAATTTGCCTTGGTGCAGAAGCTCTCAGTGTACATAAAAAAAAAATTGCATTCATCAAGGGTCAAGAATCATCAGGTACAACACTTAATGATAGTCACAGGGTACAATAAGCAATCAAATCATACTAGGAAACAGTCAATATAGATCGTAAGGATACAAGTGACAAAGTTACAGTCATACAGTCACAAGTGGGAGGGGATGGGCGATAAGGAGTGATGAGAAGATTAATAGTAATAGTAGTGCAGACTTTGTAAATAACTGGACAGTGTTGAGGGGATTCTTTGTTTAGCAGAGTGATGGCTTTTGGGGAAAAACTGTCCTTGTGTCTAGTTGTTCTAGTGTGCAGTGCTCTATAGCATCATTTTGAGGGTAGGAGTTGAAACAGTTTATGTCTGAGATGTGAGGGGTCTGTAAATATTTTCACAGTCCTCTTTTTGACTCGTGCAGTATACAGATCCTCCATGGAAGGCAGGCTGGTATCCATTGTTTTTTCTGCAGCCCTAATTACCCTCTGAAGTCTGTGTCTGTCCTGTTGGGTTGCACAACCAAACCAGACAGTTATAGAGGTGCAGATGACAGACTCAATAATTCCTCTGTAGAACTGGATCAGCAGCTCCTTGGGCAATTTGAGCTTTTTGAGTTGGCGCAGAAAGAACATTCTTTCTAAGCCTCCCAGAGTCACTGTGAGTGAGTTGGGCGACCACATAAATCTTCCCCATAAATTTCTTCATAAATAAATGTTTCACTCCATCTTCTCATTGTCATCTGACATCAGAACAGAACCCGAATGTTGTAGTATGCCTCAAAACCAGCGATCACTTCCCCACTTGATGGTGGAGTTCCAGAGTGGGTGGAACACCTGGGAACAGCTGGATGCCATCAGCTTTGAGCCAGGATGATGCTCAACAGCAAATGAGAGGAAATGCACCTGGCGTCTTTGGAGGTTTGATTGATGGTTGGTTTCTACTCAAAAGCAGCAGGAGTTGAGAAGGCAATGAATGAGAAGGGAAAACCAGCCAGAATCCTATCAGCTGGAAGTGGCTGAGTTTATAAATCAAGATTGTTTATCAGAATGCATGAAAATTATGGGGACGAATAAGGGCCACACCTGGAATACTGCATCCAGTTTTGGTCACCGCACTACAAAATAGATGTTGAGACTTTGGAAAAGGGGCAGAGAAGAGAAGCTGAGTTGATTAAAGGCCAGTGGAGACTAAAACATATGAAGAACAGTTGCAGGAACTGGGTATGGCCAGTCTAAAGAAAAGAAGGACTAGGGGTGACTTGATAGCAGTATTCCAGTATTTGAGGAGATGCCATAAAGATAGGTAAATATTGCATATCTCTATGTGTCTGTTGATGGCTGATTTCTCTGAATGGCAAGACTTTCACGAAGAGATTGGACTCCCAGCTAACCTATTTTCCAAAGTACTAGAAGGCAAGACAAGAAGCAATGGATGGAAGCTAATCAAGGAGAGAACTAGCCTGGAATTAAGGAAGAACAATTAATTGGTAGAACAGCTCAACTTGTGTTGTTCAATGTTCTGGTTTTTAAGAAGAGAATGGAAAGCCACTTGTCTGAAATGGTATAGATCTCCTGCCTGAGCAGGGGGTTGGACTAGAAGACCTCCAAGGTTCCTTCCAGCTAATTGACTGAAGGAAAGCTGTTAGGGAAGAGCAAGGATGTGTGAATATAAACTAAAGCCGTGGGATCCTTGGGATTCTCTGAGCTTGGTTGTTTGTTGAATGTTTCATTACCTGACTATGTAATGTCATCAGTGCTAAGGAGTGTTGGTTTTGCTCTCTGTTTATATACAACTAGTTCTGCTTTGATACGAAACTATGTGGTCGGGCTTAGTTTTTGGGGAGGAAAATAACGGGGGGAACCTGCCTCTGCCTACCAGTATCCATCACTATTCATCTGGCTAGCATACTGTCAGTGTGTGAGAGAATTGAGGGCGGTTTGGAAAGTGAAACGGTATTTGCTGTCTGAGCAAGAAGGAAACAGCAAGAAGTCTGGGCGTGGCTTAGCTCAACTGTTCTTCACTAAAGCTGCTTGTGTTTTGCATTTGGAACAGATTTCTTTTCAGGTGGGGAGGGGGAGTAGAACTCCTTAGCATCAGAGCGTGTTAATAATAATAGTATAGGAAATACTCGAGATGCTCTGATGGTCATTTCGAAAAATCCTTTCTTAGTGAGCCCTTAGAAGCCAAGAGGAACATATGTGCCAAATGTCAAGTTTGTAGGCTTTACAGTTCTGGATTTTGTGATGACTCCTAAATGGTATTTCGCTTTTATATATATAGATAACTTGTCCTGCCAGTGTTGATGGGGTGTGGTTAATTCCTTAGTGTTCCTTGATTAGGGTATTACTTTCTGCTTGATTGTTTGTCTGCGGTTAATCCATGCTTATCTGTGGGTTCGCTGCTGGAAAAAAAACGTGTTCGACTCTTTGTGCTTCCTTCTTTGTCTCTTTTGAATGATAGGTAAATATTGCATATCTCTATGTGTCTATTGATGGCTGATTTCTCTGAATGGCAAGACTTTCACGAAGAGATTGGACTCCCACCTGTCAGAAATGGTGTAGGTTCTCCTGCTTGGAGGGGGGGGTTGAGCTAGATGACCTACAAGGTCCCTTCCAACTCTGATTATCTGTTAATGAATCTGTTAATAAGGTTAGTGGGGTGGGGAGGATATGGAGATTTTGCAGGATCCTTCCCCTGCCACGCCCACCAAGCCACACGCAAAGAACCGGTAGTTAAAAAAAAAGTTGAATCCCGCCACTGGCTGCATCCTTTTGGTCATCTGCATTCCGAATGGATTAGATGATGAGCACCTACCTCCTTGCTGGCTGGGGATGATGGGCCTTGAGCTTCCAGGCAGGCTAGGGAGAAGCTGTTTTTTTGTGTGTGCCTTGAACGAAAGAGAGTTTCAACAAGTCCCCAGAGGTGTAAAAAGTGGGTTTTGGAAAACCTTTGCAAAGATTTTTTTCCCCCCTCCGGATCTACGTCGCGTGAATGAGTCTGTAGATCTTCAAAGAAAGCAGAAAAATGTGATATTGGAAGAGTCTGGCAAGCAATGGCGATATTTTGCCTCCAGCCGACACTGTACAGAAAAATGCTTCACGAAGGAATATATTCACCCTTTTTCTTTTAACTGCTGCCGGTGAATGAATGCATCTGCGGCAGTGGTAGAATTCAAATATTTTTACTGCCGGTTCTGTGGGCGTGGCGGGGGAAAGATACTGCAAAATCCCCATTCCCTCCCCGCCCCGCTAACCTGCTTTCCAGCTCCGTTCTCCTGTGCAGGGCAACCAAAGAATGACCAGCCAATCAGCTGGGACTCAATGGGAGGCAGAGAATAGATGGGGGCGGGGCCAGTCAGAGGTGGTATTTGCCGGTTCTCCGAACTACTCAAAATTTCCACTACCGGTTCTCCAGAATTGGTCAGAACCTGCTGAATACCCACCT